>NC_009323.2:169508-202920 GCF_000002845.2 Leishmania braziliensis MHOM/BR/75/M2904
CCCCGCTTCCCGTTCTCTTCCCTTCATTTCTCGACCAGTGTAAAGGGCTCGGCTGCTGCGGTCACTGGCAGGGGGTTATTGGGTCGTGGGCACAGCTCCTCTGCTGAGCCTCAACATGGACTTCTTCTTTCAGTCTCCTGTATTCTTTGTCCTCGACTATTCTCTCTCGTGTGTGTGTGTCTGTGACATCACGTGACAGTGTGTGTGTGTGTCTCATCTCTTATCGCCCTCCCTTTTCCCGCCTTCACGAGCCTTGGCAGCTCTTACGTCTGCACAGAGTGAGCGCGATAGGAAGCGAAAGAACCAAACGGAAAAGATCATCTCGTCAAACCACTGAGCAGCAGACGGGCGGGATAACACAGCAGCAGATATCGCTGCCTTTCTGTGGTGTCTTTTTCTTTGGGAGGGGGGTGGCGCGCGCTAAGCACCGTTGTCGCCCTGAAGCTGTCACGCACACATTGCGAAGAGCATTTGCCTCACCAAGTTGACTCGTTTGCGTCTGGCGCGCGTGTACCTTTTTCCGAAGGTCGTGGTCAAGCGAGGAGTCCGCTCAGCGCAGTCAACAAAAGTGCCACCCTACGCGTACGACTCGCTGTTGTATTTCACGGAGAACAGGACAAAATAGGGAAATAATGCTGCGCCGCAGCTTTGCACCGTTGCTGACGCGCGCGAGTGCTGTGTGCCTGCAAGGTTGGGGTAGCACAAGTGGTGGTGGCGGCTGGGGAGGGGCCGACACTCAGGCAAGCGGTGGCTGGGGCAGCGCTGGCGACTCAACCTCCTCAGGTGGTGGCTGGGGAAGCGCTGGCGACTCAACCTCCTCAGGTGGTGGCTGGGGAAGCGCTGGCGACTCAACCTCCTCAGGTGGTGGCTGGGGAAGCGCTGGCGACTCAGCGTCTTCTTCGCAGTGGGGCAGCAAGGGTGACCACGGAAGTCGCGGCTTCCGCGGTCGCGGTCGTGAGTCGCGTGGAAAGAGCGGCTGGGGTTCCAAGGACAGGTCCGATGGCTGGGGTGGCGACGGCGGTGGCTGGGGTGATGTCGGCAACTCGGGTGGTGGGTGGGGTGGGGATGGCGGCAGTCGAGGCGGTGGGCAGGCAGGCTGGGGCGGTGACGGTGGCTGGCGAGACGCCCCGACCGGGGGCCGGCAGCGAGGTATGCGTGGCAGCTTCCGTCGCGGTCGCGGTGGCAGCGGCAGTGGCGGTGGCGTATGGGGGCAGCCAGCCGCTGCGGACGAAGATGCATGGAACGCAGCGCCACCCAGCTTCCAACCACCGGTGCGCCGTGTTGACCCGCTGACACTGACGGCGGTGGAGGTGGAGGTAGATGGGGTGAAGAAACTAGTCGGGCAGCGCGTGCAGGTGTCTGGTTTGTCGGACGAAACCACCTGGCACACTCTGAAGGATCATCTTCGCCAGGCCGGCGACATCACATTTTGCCGACTCTTCTCTGGCGGTCGCGGAATGGTGGAGTTTGCAGTCCCCGAGGATGCCGCCCGGTGCATCACGGAACTGCAGGGCTCTGAGTTGGAGGGAGCCACATTGTACCTCCGCGAAGACCGCGAGGATACCGTACTCATCAACACACGACGCAAGATCCGCGATGCCCGCGATGCCCAGCTTCGTGCGCGCAAGGAAGAGGCCGAAAAGGTGCGCCGTGAGAGGGCGATGGCTCAGGGAGACGTCTCCAGCGA
Source organism: Leishmania braziliensis MHOM/BR/75/M2904 (assembly GCF_000002845.2). Taxonomy (NCBI): domain Eukaryota; phylum Euglenozoa; class Kinetoplastea; order Trypanosomatida; family Trypanosomatidae; genus Leishmania; species Leishmania braziliensis. The sequence continues at coordinate 171,196 of NC_009323.2, forward strand.
CTCAGCAGTGCAGTGATCGCCGTTGTTGGCGCTCGGCAGTCGTGGTATTCCTCCTCTCTTGCCAACTTCCTCCCCTTTGGTTTTTCTTCTTCCTCTAAAACCTCCGTGCTGCTCTCGTGTAGTGGTGAAAGGCGGCAGTGCCACAAAGGAGCTGGGAGGCAGTTAGGCCGCGCACACGCGCGATTGGGTCTCTGCAAGGTCGCAAGCTCCTCTCACCCTGCCGCAACCGACAAGTATGCCTCTATTAGCGCACATGAAGAAGCGTGCTACGCTTTGAAGAGTGCCGAGTAAACACTGCTGCTTGAGCAGCCTGTCGCCTTGTGCTTTTATGTTGTGTTCGCCGTGTCAAGCCAGCCAAATTAGCGGTTGTGTTTTTCGAGTCTTCAACTTGTCGTGCCTATGGACATGCTTGGGTGCTAACATGTTATGCGATGGCGTTGTCGTCAGACAATCCCCCTCGCCTCCAGTGGGTGTGGCACAGAGTCGATGACATGAGTTCGGTGATTTTTATTCTTCTTTGCAGTGTTGTAGCGCCCACCACGTCCCTCCTTTGCCCTGCATATCGGTTGTTCTCCAGATTGACGAGGCCTGCGTGAGCCATGCAGGGTGTACGCTATGCGGACGCCACCAGGAAGGGACACTGTAGAACGTGTAACTGAGCCGGGCACTGGGGAGACCAACTGAAGTTGGTAGGGCGCCAAAGGCGTTGGCGATAAAACTCATGCTTACTGGTGTCTGTGTCTCTCTTAGAGGTCTCGCAACACTGACGTTCGAATGTGCGACTAGCTGGCTGGGCCTTTACCGCTGGCTTTCGACCTCTACTGGAGCGTGTCCGGAGCAGCACGTGTGCATTGCGGGTCAAACATATCGACTTTGCTTCGCGCATCGCTCATTTATTTTCCGTGTCTCCCCCTCGCTTCCCTGCTGGCAAGAGCCCGCTGCCGCAGACTGTCATCATTCTTCTCCTTCCACCCCTTCGCTCTCTTTGCCTTATGGGTTCCCCTCCAAATGCCCATTTCACTCCCTCTGCTGTGCCGCATTCCCTGTACGTTGCCGTCATGGTGCGCTCGATGTCAGCTCTCCCATTCCCTTCCCCTTTGTCTGAGTGCGCTCTACTGACTGCCCCGCCTTTTCCCTTCGGCGTCTGTGGACCACCTTCGCCCCTCTTCCCCGCCCCCCCCCCCTGCGAGGTGTTACACCTCTCTTCACCTTTGCAGGTTACCAGACCGGGCTCTGCTCTCCCACTCTTCCCGCTTCTACTTGTCGTCTACACAACTGCGTCTCTGCCAGTGGTTTCGAAGGAGTTTGAAAGGGACATCTGCTCGGCGCACCTACATTGCCCATGACTGACTCGGAACTAGAAAAAGAGGCCTAAAACCAAAGCGAGAACAATCCAAAAACCAAACGCGGTGCTGCAGGGGCATCTGTTTTCCCTCACTCCCTCTTCCCACTCCCGGTAGCCTTGCACACCGCCACCCTCGCCTCACTTTCAGTGCGTGTGAGGAAGGCGGCGCATCAGGAACGGTGAGATCGGAGAGAAAAGTAGCAGAAAAGAAGCTGAGGGTGGCCCATGCTGATTGCGCCTCGTTGCGCGCCTCGAGCATGAAGGCTGCTCAGCGCATTCAGCTTTCCCTGACCAAACCCCGTGTGGAGAAGCTGATTGTGTGCTTGGGGTTCGGCGAAGGCCTCGACGCGCGTGAGAGCCGCGGCGCTGTCGCCACGCGCGTTTCAAAGCACCTGCTGCTGCAATGTCATCCTTCTCCGAGTGATGTACACAACCCGGATACTACCCGCGCACATGCACGCGATCGGCAAGGACGTGCCCGCGTCTTCTACGAGGCGCACACGATGCAGGTACGACATAGCCGACGTGGCCGCACCGAGACGCTCCGCAGCCCACAAACGTGGGACTCGAGTCGAGTGGTAGACTACATGGGCATGTGGTGCGACCGATTGCTGCTCGGGGATGCCCGTCATCCTGCACGCTGCGCACTTCTCGAGCCGCATGTGCCTGAGGTAATGTGGGGTGAGGCGGTTGCTCGAGTGGCCCAGTCCCATCGACACCTGGGCTCCAAGGATGTTCTTCTCGTATCTGCGTGTGAGACACTGCCGTTCGGTGTGGTGCGCTTGTGCACAGATGCCGCAGAGACATGGAACACAAGCCCTCCGGTATCTAACCTTTCTATGCCCGGTATTGCCACCTTGACAGACGCGCTAAGGCTCTTTATGCCTTCAGACAGTGGACCTTCTTGTCTACGCATTGGTATCGGATCCGAGCACGGCACCGGCGCTCCCCTTATGCAGCATGAAGTTCTGCATGAGCAGCGTTTTCTAGTGCCTCTGTGCAGTTTTGTGGCAGCTCTTTGGTGCGCGAATCCCGTGAAGGCGTCCAAGTATGTCTCCTCTGTCACTGCTAGGCCAGAGTCATTGACAGACAGCACAGCTAACTTGCGTCTTTGGCGCATGATGCAGCACTCCATGCTTTCCACCCGGGACTCTGCCGTCCTTAACGCGTACTACAACGACGACTATCTGGATGCGCGCCTCAGCCAAAACCATACGCGCTACCTCGCCGAGACTCTCATTCGACGCCTCGCTGACGAGGACCGCACCACTTGACAGTCGAGGCTGGTGCCGATCGGAGGTCAGCAGAAATTGACGATCTAGGTTTTCCAGCAGATACCCGGCCGTACTGCCAAATACCGCATGCCTTACACCTCTGGCCCTTATCATCGCAGATATGCTTCGTTTAGCACACATTGTACTCCCTACACAAACATGCAAGTGCCCGCAGAGGTCGTATCCGGGGCATAAGGGGCGCAGGTAGCGCACCTGTTGCGCTTCCCTCTTCATGGATTTGCGGTGCAATGGGCTCATCATCTCTCTAGGTGAAGGCTCGTGTCCCCCTCCCCCATCTGCGCCATGCCTTTCGTGCGCGGTACGTCTTCACCTGCTGTGCGGGGCAAGATGAAGCCACCCGTGTGCGTATCTCCCTTGTTCTCATCCACTCCTGCTTCCTCAGTCGTTTGCCCACCCCACATCTCTCCTGCCTCCTCATCTCGCATGGTTTCCTCTGTTGCTTGGCGCTGCCCATATGTGTGTTTGTGTGCGTTTGCTGCCTGCTGGCCGAGCACCGCAGCGACGAGGCCACCTCCATCACCCCCTCCCACCCCATAACTCCCTCTCCTCCTCTTTTGCACCCACGCCTGGTCTCGCCTCTCTGCAGTGCGCCTGCTGCTATTTTCCACTCATCTCGCACTATCGACTCAAACCGCTATCACTGTGTGCCTTGCGTCGAGGATGACCTCACGCGCGCTGAAGCTGTACGTTGCGGCGACGTGCCCGTTCTGCCACCGTGTGGAGATCGTCGCACGTGAGAAGAAGGTTTCGTACGATCGCGTTGTTGTGGGGCTGCGCGAGGAGATGCCGCAATGGTACAAAGAGATCAACCCGCGCGAGACGGTGCCAACGCTGGAGGTCGGCTGCCCGGAGAGGCGGTTTGTGTTTGAGTCAATGCTGATTGCTCAGTACCTGGACAACAGTTGTGCGCCTGCTGGAGCGCTGATGGGTGCATCCGCAATACAGCGACACCGGATCGAGTACTTCCTTACCCAGGTCGGCGACTTCATTGGCGCTGCGCACGAGCTGCTTGGTGACCCGCTGAGTGCAGAGAAGCGCAGTGCCCTGAGCGATAGTGCGGCTTACATGGATGAGCTGCTCGCAGCGAACCAGACGACGGGGCCGTACTACTGTGATGGCGAGTTCACGATGGCGGACGTTGCGCTTGTGCCATTTCTGGTGCGACTGAAGTTTGTGTTGATGTACTACGCAGGGTACGATGTGTTCTGCAAGGCGCCACGGATGAAGGCATTGTGGGCTGCTGCTGTGCAACGCGCGTCTGTGCTTGAGACGTTGCCGACGGCGGAGCAGTGCGTGGAGAACTACCGCCACCTGGTGCCAGAGAGCGCGCCGATGATGGGCGCGAATGGCGGGTATGTGCTGTACAGCAACCATTTATGCCCTTTTGCGGACCGTGTACGCCTCGCCTGTGAGCTGCGCAAGTTCACGGTGCACGCGGTGGAGGTGCCGCTGCATCCACAGCCGGAATGGTACCAACATTTCAACTCCCTCGGGACGGTGCCTGCGCTCTTTACGCCGAGCGGCGAGGCTGTGCACGAGTCGCAGCTGATTCTCTATTACATCGACCGCCTAGCGACGGGGGATACTGTGCTGGTGCCGCGTGGAGACGCGGAAAAGGAGTATGAGGTGGGCTTCTTCCTGGACAACGCTGGATATTTTGTCACAGGACTGCTCTCGTGGTTCTTTGGTGGCAGCGAGGATGCGAAGGCTGAGTTTGAGTGGGCCGCTGTCGAACTCGAGCAGCAGCTTGCAAAGCATCCGTTTGGTGAGGGCCCCTTCTTTGGTGGCAAGACGATGAATGCTGGTGATGTGGCCATTCTGCCATTCCTGGTCCGTGTGAAGTCACTTACGCCGGAGCTGACGAATGGGTACGACTTCTTTGCAAAGTTTCCGCTGCTGAATGAGCTAGCAGAGGCTGGCATGGTGACACCGGAGGCGAAGGCGGTGTTTTGTACGCTGGAGGAGTACAAGAAGCGCATCCTTCAGCTGCAGCAGAAGGCACGGGATGAGTAAAGCCTCGTCGAGTAGATCGACGTAACGGCAGAGCAGTGCTACTTGTAGTCGACCTGTGCATTTCATCACGTGTCTCTTGCGGTCTCGTGATTATATCTTTGGTGGCGTTTTGTTCGACCAACGCGGATCTCAGCTGCGAGGTGGCTGTCGGCTCTGATTGCATAGTCTTCGTAGTGAGTCTTCCTACAAGTGAAGCGTATGCGTAACCGACGTGAGTGAGTTTGGAGGAAATGAGGATGGTGACATGCGAGGGAGAGTAGCACAGGGGCTTATCGTTCTGCGTGCCTTTCTGTGTCTCGTAGCGACTTACTTTGTTTATGGGGAGCGGTGCTGTTTGTTGTTATGCCTCCAAATGCGGACTCGTGGGGCTCATGTCCGGTTCTGCTTTTCTCCGGTGCTTTTTTTGCTTCTCGAAGACTTCAATGACTGTGGCAACGTGTGTCGTCGAGCGTGGCTTTTTTTTTTCCGTTTGTACTTGACGTATTCTCGAGTGTGTGGCGGACGGGTACTCGTGCCGTGACGTGTGTTTGCGTCCGAGGTATCGTGCGGCGCAGCGCTACGTTTGGTCGAGTCGAATGATGCTGCGTTTGCTACCGAGCCGCCGGACGCTGTGTGACGCGCGTCTCCGCTCGTATTGCACGCTGTCAGCTGTTCGTACTTCGCGTGCGTCTCTTTTATTTGCTATCTATTTTTTCCTTGACCCATTTATTCGTATTACCGTCTGCGCATTCTCCTAAGCAAACTTGCCCCCGCAGTTCTGTAAAGGATTGGATTCACCCCTCTCCCCTCTCCGTAGAAGATGACGTACTTCATGTTTCAGTACTTACGGCGAACTGTGTGACGCTCGCCGCACGTGCTCCGTTATGAGAGAGGCACTCAGCTGTACTCACCCGAGTGAAGTAGACCGATGTAACTGGGTGGCGTATTTTCGAATACGTGCAATTTCGTGCGCCGCTTCAACCAGCACGTGCGCAGAGGACTACCTCCTCACCCCCAGTGGGAAAGGCTCGTGGGGTGGGGGGGGGAGGGGGAGTCGAGCGCGCCATCTGCTACTCTCGCGTTCACCTATGAAGGCGTGTGCACGAGTGCGCTTGTTCACTTGTCTGCAGCCGTGGCACCGAGAGCGGTCTGGGACGTGACTGTCAGAGGAGTTACGGATGTCCCTGCGCCGCTCTCCACCTCAGAGAGGGCACGGGAGTGCGGTGCACAACCAACATGAAGTCAGTCGCTCTATTTGGGGCATCACGCCGTACGCTTAGCACAATGGCTCATATGTGCGCTTTGCATCCGCCTCACGAGTCCCCTGCCTTCCTCCCCCCTCTCTTCCATTCGGTCCTGTGGTGTTTTCTGCTCGCTTATCCCTTTTCCATCATTTGCGTTCTCCTGGCGAGTGCTGGGCGGCCACAAGTACTGCACTACAGGCAGAAATCGATGGGGCAAGTTTATGCGAAGCCCCCCGGGCACCAACTGTAGTACTCACCATCGTCTCGTGTTCTTCACTGCCACTGACGTGAACGCTGTGATTAGGGTGGGGACCACTGAAGGCTGTTGACCTGCAGCGCTGCAAGGGACTCGATGCGTGGAGTGTCACCCCCCAAGCGGTGTGGGTTGCGGCTGCTGATATTGGCAGCGCTTCGTTCTTCGTAACTCTTCATTTCCCTTCAGTCTCTGTGCTCCAGAGAGCTTTGCACCTACCTGTCCTTATGGAGGGCAACGGCGCCAGCACGTCGACGGAAAGAGCAGGACGGTTTATGAGGATTGCCCCTCGTTTGTGGAGCGATACCCCTCATGGCGCCGTTCACCGTGCGGTGGAGGCGCAGCCCCAACCAGTGTGGCGCCAGCTGTGGCAGCGAGCTTTGGCGAACGGCGCACTGCGGCCGGGCCCGTCCTGTGTCGTAGCGGATACGTCGGAGCAAGAGGTAAGCGCACAGGGAAAAGAAGGCGCTATTATTGTGGCTGCGTTTGTACTCAGCATCCCATTCATTGAATGCCCGTGCGCCGGAAAAGAAGAGGCCGTAGAGAGCAGCGCGGACGTGTCCATGCGGCGCTACGTGTGTGTCTCGCTTGGATCAGGCTCCCGGTGCCTTGCGGCTCAAGATGCGCCCGCGTCTGATGACGGCGAGAAAGTGAGGCGACTTTTCGAACTGCGTGACGGCCATGCCGAGGTGATGGCGCGTCGTGGGTTTGTCGCGTTTCTGCTTGAGATGGCCGACGCGAGCGCACGCTGCACGGGCGGCGCGTACGCTGACCTTTTTCTACGCCGATGTGGCGGGGACGGCAATGTAGCTACCGTGGCCGGTGTTTCGAGCTGCCCGAAGTGGGAGCTGCGAGAGACGGTCGCAGTGCACCTCGTCTGCACTAGGTGGATGTGCGGCTCTCTGGCTGCCGTGGCGGGAAGCTCAGGCCGTAGCGGGCACCTGCTACTGCAGGCCGCCTGTGGCTGCTGGGTCGACTCCACCGTGCAGGTGGAAGCTTTAGCAAAGGAGGGGGAGCGTGCCTCTTCCACTGTCACGCATGTTGGTCGCCACGTTCTGGCTACTCACTACTCATCGCTCAACGGGGCCACGCAGCTCTTGCATGCTGCGCGCGTGAAGCCCGGCAAAGGACTTGCAAACCTCTCGATGTCGTGCACCGATAAAGTGTGGCGGTGGTGTGTGCTGGGTGTGCAGGGTCGTCGCCGAGCTTCTCTTTTCCCTGTACCGATGCGACTGGCTTCGATACACGTTCTGCATACCTCGTTTTCGGACTTGGGGGGCTTGCAGACAGCGGTGAACAATGCGGCGGCCACGTTTCAGTGGCGAAATCGCAGGTGGTGGTCTCACGGAGAGAGAGAGGTGGCGTTGCCGCAGGCACCAAAGTTTTCCTTCTTTAGCGGCGCCGAGTTTGCCGCTACACGTCCGATGACAGCCGCGAAGTCGCACGATGTCGGTGTCTCCAATGACAGCGGCTACTCGCGTAGTCGATGGCTGTGCGTCAGTTCTTTGGTGGGTGACCGAAAGCGTAGTCGTGACGAGGAGGCGGAGGCGTCGGCTTTCGGCAGTGTTACGTGCAGCTGGCCGTATCCCCTTACTGCAGGCGACCATAGCTGCTCTCTCGTCCTTAACACGAAGGCTGGGCTCCCCCAGGGAATGACAGGGCGTGCGCTAGTGCGACGCTGCAGCACATTGTCGGAGATACCATGGCAGCAGTGTCCCCTCTCCCGTCCATGGATGAACCATCGTGTACAGCTGCTACTGGGGCTCGGCAAAGAAAATGCGCTGGTCTGCCCCTCCATGGCGACGAATGTGGCTTCGGCATCGTATGCACCGGCTTCGATTTACGAACGTAGCTCTCCCACGATCACGGATGACACCGATCTTTCCATGAGCCAGCGGGTACATCGGTACCACCTGCAGCGCTCGGGCACTGACGGGGACTCCATACGACTTCTCTGGGCATCATCACAGATCAATTTTGATCATCTACTCGAAGCCGCTGAGAGCTGCAAAGGTACGCCATGACCGGCACCTGTGTGTGGACGCGTCGCATGTATGTGAGAGGTGTTTGGCGCATGCTGCAACTCGTGAGAAGCGATGGTGGATTTAACGGGGATCAAACAAACGACATCGTCAGAGAGCAGCGGTACCTCTACGCCTGACCGGCGCCACTTTGCAGCCCTTTCAAGGCAAGCACAAAAGAGTTAACTTGTGCAGGTCATGAAGAGCGTTTAGGAGTGATATGTGTCTCGTTCCTCTTCCTGGTCGCTTCTCCTCCTATGGCCGCTGCCTTGTGCGTTATGTACCCCCTTCCTCCCCCCTACTGCTCTCGGTACAGGGGTTCATGCGTTGTTCCCGACCTGCTGCGCGACATCGGTAAGCCATTCGACGCTCGATGCGGGCTCAACTTCATGCAATAGCCGTGCACAAAGGGGTTCGATTGCGCACATCTCACTCGCGCAGCGTGTGTTTCCTCCGTCGTGTGTACAGTGCTACCCCCTTCTGCTTCTTTAGAGCGTCAGGCGATGTGCTCCCTGTGCGCAGTCACACGCTTCTGCACACACTCTCTCTGCTCGACACACCCACTCCTGTTAAGGACGTAAAGCTTCCGGAGAGGGGCGGAGTGCTCCTGCTGCCACCGACTCATGCCTCCGCACCACCTGCCGCGGCACATGCGGGCAAGGCCTACCGACACGCCCCTCGTGGCATGGACGGAAACGGGAGACGGCAGTGGACCACGCGGACAACAACGTTGTCTGAAAAGGGGCCGCAGGGGATCCACCCATGCGAGCGCTCTGCGCAGGCGCTGCCAGCCGCCACTGGCATGACATATCGCATCCGAGCGCGTCCTCTGGAGTTCGGAGGAGCGAGGTGGGTGGTGGAACGAGGCGCAGGGAAGTCCCCACCGCTCAGTCCCACGCTGGATGTGTGTGAAGCGCGCGGCATCTCCTACATCCGACCGGGCGGGCTGACGAGGCACCGATGCCGGACGCATGACGAGAGCACGCCGAATGGCACCCTCGGAGTCCTCCCGACTCCGACGTGAAGAGTCACCACCCGATGTCGCGGGATGCCGCGGCTTGAAGGGGCTCAAGGCGAAGGATGGCATGCAGACGGGGTGCTAGGCCTGAGAAGGCCCTGACCTGCAGCTGGCCGGCTTCCTCCTCGAGCCCATCCGGCGTGCAGCCCACCCAGGTTCCTCTGGCGCCGACCGAGCGGCACGCACGTGAAGAGGAGGGACGTGAACGGACCGGGAGAGTCGGCTAGACGCATGGCCCGGTTCGACGGCAGACGGCTCGACCTCCCTCTCTCTGCTTGGTGTGTGCGCTGCAGTTGGCGCGTTGTACAGTTGAACGCATCTCCCCAGGCGCGAAAGGCGTGGCGGCTGACACAGCCACAACCGCCGTTTTGCTTCTCTGCCGCCGTGCCCCTTCCTCTTGCTGCCCACGGCTGCGGAGAGTCCTCTCCGCTCGCTCTCTCTCTCTTCGCGTCTTAACAGTCGCCTGCAGAGGCGGACAATCCAGTGCGCTGCGAAGGAGGCGAAGGGCATCCTCCGTGCACCCCCGCCACCTCATCTGGCGCCCCCTTTCCCTCTGGGCAACTTTTCCTCTCTTTGCGCCTCTCTCCGCTACGCATGGCCGCGGCCTCTACGCGCCACCGGCACATGCACACGCCCCCCCCCCTCCCCCGTAGCCTCCCTTGCTGGCATTCCGCATTTCTCTCAGCCTCCCCCCCCCCCCCCCCACATCACCTCTGCGCTGGCTCATTGCGAGCAGCACACGTTTCCCTCCCCTTTCGCTGGTGCTGCCTGCGTGTGCTGCGTGTGCGCAGGTGCGGATCGTAGCGGCCGTGTGGGTGGGTCCACCTCTCGATGGACCTGGCAGAGCGTCCGCCTTGCATTGTTCCCCCCTCCTTCTCACCCCCGCATGGAGACCGGAGGACAGCATGAATGCGAACGGCTCTCTCGCACTTCTCTCCATGCCCCCCTTCTCTCCGTCCCCCGCCGGTAGGCAGGAGGGCACGAGCCCCCTGCTGGAGGGGTCGGGTGCACCCCAGTCCATCATGCCACGTCCCGTTTGACCCCACAGCACCCCAGCCACTCTCCCACGCGCTGGCGGAGCTATGCCAGACATGAATGCTCCTGCATGCGACTCTGTGGGCCACACGCTGCAGAGGGGCCCCCCATACCCGTCGAGCCCCGATGGGCTGACGCTGGAAAAGGGGCTGTGCATGGGCCTTTCCCGGGTGGCCGAGCCTTGCGTTCGCGAGGCCCAACCGCGATCGCCCCGGCCACCGATCGTGCCCCGTGGCCTTGCAAGACTGGGGAAAGGACGGACGTCCAACACGCGTGGAGGTACTGACCGCGGACGATGCAGCCCTGGCGCTGGCGAGGGCGAAGGTGTCCGATGAGCACATCCGGCGCCCCGAGTCCTGCCGATTCCGACCCAGCGATGCTGGCGGTTTCTCCAAGGGGCAGCGCGGCTGCTCTCCAATGGGTGGCAGTCATTCGCAGCGTGGCGCACTGCTGCCCGCGAGTGCCCCGGGCGAGCTGGGCGAATGGCCTGCGTGGACCCCGCCCAGTACACACCGCGGGGCACATCACGCCGATGGCGTCGACCGGCGCGGCGTGTGAGCACTACACCGACGCGCCGTTGGGCCGATGGGGTGCCGCGTGCGTGAACCGGGCGGCCGAGCAAGCCGCCGCTACGGGCACGCGTTGGGGACGGCACGGATGCAGCCGCGCACCGAGTGGTGCGCTGCTGCATTGGGGGCCTTTTCGTTTGTGTCTGCGGGGGCTGCGGTCCCCATTCACTCGGATAGCACTTCTGCTTCCCGCCAGAGCTGCCCACTCAGTCAGTGCAGTTTGCATGTTGCTTCATGGATCGCCTATCGTGCGTGGCCCACGGGCCTGCCTCATGAAATCTGGCGAAGTCTCTACAGACCGGCCGGGCTGTGGTCCCGTGAGCCCGGCGCGAAGGGGCGCAGCTGGGCGACACGGGGGGCGTGAGACAGTGCGCGGGAGGGGCAGGGTGGCACCGCACTCTCCCCCCTTCGCTAGCCCCACCACAGGGTGTGTGCGTATCGCTGCTCATGCATAGCAGCTGCTCTCTACTCCTGCTGGCCTGGCCTCGGTGTGAGCGTCACGCACGCACACACCGCCCAGGAGGCGGAGCGATCGAGCCGACAATGCAGAGTCGCTCACGGCCTCGAAGTCTCTCTCTCTCGCTCTCTCCCCTCCCCCTCTCTTGCAGGCCGACGAAGGAAAGCGAGTGTGCTTGCGCATTTCCCCCTTCCCTGCGTTTCTTCTCCCTTTACTTGCAGTCCGCTACTGCGCTCTGTTCAGGCGGAGTACGCACGCTGGCGCTCACCTTCCTGCGGACTCTCATGTGAACATCGCGGTGGCGTACTGGGGAGAGCGCCGCATCACTGTGGGCACCCCCTCTCTCTCGCTTCTCTTTCGTTTTTCTGTTTACTTGCATCCCTGCCCCGCGCTCGGCTTACCGGCGACGCGGGCTCGCCTAGGCCGCCTATATCCCCGGCCGCGTCGGAGCTCGCGCCTCCTATACAGCGAGGCAGCCCTGCGCGCCCCTACCCCCGCGGGTTTGCCTCCCCTAAACGCCAAAGATGTCGTGGATGAGCAGCGAGATGGGCACCCCCGGCGGATCACCAACGTCTGCGATGCCGTTCTCCGGGCCCCTTCTGTCCTGCGTGACCAGCTTGCCGCGGCGATGCACCGGCTTCTTTAGATACTCCGCGACTCCCAACTGCACAGCACCGCGATCACCGAAGCTCAAGCGCGGGGATGCCGGCGGGTCGCGTCCTCCTCCGCAACTTTGGCGCCTTGTTGGGCGCGTTAGGCTCGGCGCGGCGCGGCTTTGGGGGCGGCTCCTGGGCATGCGCGAGCGGCCTATGCACCTGCTCATGGACATTGCTCTGTGTGTCACTCTTGTGGTGGTGATGTGGTGGCTGCTCATGTGGTGCAGGCGCCGTCACCCCCTGTCGGAGGAACAGCTGGCGCGCCTTCTGGGACCGCTCTCCAAGCCGTGGTCTGTGCTGGTGCAGCACGAAGGCGCCGCGGACCGCCTGAGCAAGGTGATACTGGTGGAGGAATGGCTTGCGCGGTGTTCTAGCAGAGGCACTCCGTTGGCTGAGTGCAAGGAGCCGCTGCTGCTCTCGCCGCACATGCTCCCGTCGTGGACTCTGCACGTCGTGGAGGAGGACTGCGCGGACTGCACGGACCAGCAGACTTACGCCAGCGCTGTCGAAGGCGTAGTGCTGCAGGCGCGCCACGCCGTGTTCGCGACGTCGGCTGCCCCGCTGGGCCGTGTCGGGCCGATGCTGCTGGCGATGGCGAGCGTGACGGACGACGTGGATGTGCGCGCGGAGCTGCCGCAGTGGGAGTGGCTGCGGCACGTGCACGGCAGCGGCTTTCCGGCGGTGGGTGGCGCGGCTGGGGGGTCTGCGCCGCCGCGCGCACCGTATCTGGCGGTGATGGGCATCCCGTCGACGGATCAGCGCCCGCGCGCCGCCCTGCGTGAGGCGCAGCGCAAGACGTGGCTCGCGTACCAGGAGGTGGCGCGCCGCGACAACCACTTTACTGGCGCGCTGCTGGCGCTCTACGTCTTCGCCGCGGCGGAGCCGATGGTGCCTGTGGATCTGGCCTCCGATGAGCAGACGCGTTCAGCGACCATGAAAGGATACGCACAGGACAACGCCTCCACACCTTTCCACCACACGACTGCGCTGCTGCCAAGCTTAAGAGAGTATGATGCGGCCTCATGCGTCCTTGCGACAGGCAACACCACTGGTGACTGCGCCGCTGAGGACTTCGCGCCCCGCCGAGTGGTCCTTCGCCGTGGTTGGCAGTCTACGGGTATTCCGAGCCCACCCTGTGATCGAGTCCTCAGAACATCTGGCAGCAGCGAGGGAGCTCCAACGTCTGCGCTGTCGTACCTGAGCGATGTCCTGTCGCTCCCCGTGACGCCGGCGTTCACGTCGCCGGCGGAGTACATCTGCCACGCGTCGTCTGCGCTGTGGCAGGAGGCGCTGACGCACCGCAACGTCCTGTGGATCGACATGATGACGGACCGGCGGCCAACGACCAAGAAGAAGCTCGGCGAGATAATCAACTGGGGCCTGCCGGTGGAGGTTGGGATGAGCCAGAAGCTGATCCTGTGGCTGGCGTACGCGTACCACGCCTTCAGGGATGTCCCTTTCATCATCAAGGGCGACGACGACGCGTACATGAAGGTGCCGCAGTTCCTGAGTGATGTGCGGTACGTGGTGAGAAGCATGCAGCCCCGGCCACCGCCTCCGCCTGCCGATGCCGCCAACCGCAGCACGTGCGCGCTGGACATGGGCAGGGCAGAGTGCATGTACTGGGGCGGCATGCGTCTCTTTCGACAACGTACGTATAACGCTGGCATGACCTTTATGCTGCACCGTCTGCTCGCTCGAGTCGTGCTGGAGCCTCATCCGAACGGGGAGCCTAACGTCGCAGTGCTGCTGGCCGCGACAGACTTCGACCCTTCATTGTCGCGGGTTTACTACGGTCTTGTGTTTTTCCACGAGGATGTTCTGCTTGGGCTGCTCATCCGAAATGCGCTCCGACGCGCACGCGACATCTGCCCGAACAATCGTGTCTGGTTCATCAAGGAGGGCTTAGCTCGTTTCCATGACGTGCACCGAGGCGACTACCACGACGTGACGTGGTCGACGGTCGTGGCGCACCGCTGCACCCCCGCTGATGATTACTACCTTCACCACTTCTTCCAGAGGGAGCACTATGCCACGTTGGCCAGCTCGGGCGGGAAACGCCGCGCTGAGAGAGCCGCTGTGGCGCAGGCGGCGGCGTGGGTGGCGGAGCACCGGCGCACCATGGGGTCCGAGGTGGTGGGCTGGGACGCCATGCCGGCTGTGCAGTGGGTCCGCGATGTGAAGCGGACGCCTGCGTACGACATGGCGGAGGCGGATGGGGTGCCGGTGTACCGCATCGAGTACAAGTACTGGGCACACTGGTTCACGGCTGTCGATGATGGGCTCTACTCTTTACCGCAGAACTGAGTGCCACTAGAGGCGATGCGCGTTTGCCGGGGGTTTATGTGCTCGGTCCGCTGAGGCGCCGCTCTGCTCGCCTTAGCCGGCCGCTCGCCGCATCCCTTGCGGCCGGTCTTTTCGGTTTGCCGCTGTGACTTCCAACGCGCACGGGCCGCTCAGACCCGTTGCACGCACGGCTCGTGTTGGTGACGCCTCCTTCCTCTCCTTTCCCTCGCCGTGTGTGTGGTGTGGTGCCACTGTGCACCTTCCACACGCACATGGCACGCCACTTCTTTCCACTCCCCACGGGGTCACCCTTCACGCGCGCTGACTTCGCCTCGGCTCCGGGGCGCGCGCTTACGCGTGAAGGGGGGGTCGCTGTTTTCTCTTCTTTGCCACTGCGTCCGCCTGCGTGGAGAGGCGGACGTGCGTGAGATAATGGGAGCGAGGCGAGAGGAGCACGCTGACAGTCGGCGAGGAAGGGAGTGAGTGGTGGTGGGGCGGCGACTCATACAGCTGGCCCCCATTCATACGCCACCGCGAGCGCACACAGGCCTGTGGGGAAGCACGCAGACTGGATGAGGTGCAGCGAGTTTCAGAAGTGCGAGCACTTGTTTGCTTGTTCTCTCTCCCCCTTCTGTGCGCGCGCTTCTACTTTCCTGAAGCTCTTCTCCCTCGAGGCCGGGCAGCGCCTGGCGTACGGCCTTCATCTCTCGGTTTCTTCGCTGGCTGCTGGTGTTTATCGTGTGGAGCAGGCTGGCAACCCCGTGCGCGCTAGTTCCACCCACCCTGCTGCTCGCTCTTCCTGTGCCCTGCTCGCTTGCGTTCTCTCTCGCTGTCCGTCCGCCACCCTCTCTCGCCGTATCTCGCTGGCTCCCGCTCTACCACGGACCATCTCGCTCTCTCTGGTCATTCTTCTTCATTGCAGCTTGTCGCCCTTCCTCTTCGCTGACTCCGTCTTCCCCCCCTTCTCTTGCTTCGCACTCCTCAAGGCATGGCGCCGCCAGCCTCGCACCTCTCCTGTTCCCTCTTGCAGTGAACCGCGCGTTCCCCTCCTGTGCGCACGCACACTCGCTGCAGTCGCCGCGATGTGTAGGCCCCACCCCACCTCTCTTCTCTACTCTTCCGTGGCTCTTTTTTGGTCTGCCCTCTGCCTGTGAGCTCGTGCGCCGACCATTTTTCCTTGAGCCACTCACCATGTGCTGTGTCTGGCTGTGCTGCTGGTACTTGATCCGTGCCGTGCGCCTGTACCAGCTCAGCGATTTCCTTCCTCTCTTTCATGAAAGGGATACCAGCAGCAAATCGCTTGCCTTCCCTCCTTTACCACCGCCTCCTCCATTTCTGTTTCCTGCCAGCGTGTGTGCGGGGGTTCTTCAGTGCTAACAACCTCCTCTCTCTCTCTCTTCCCAGCCTCCCCTCCCTCCCCACCCGAAGTGTCGATGCTCCCCTACGTCACTCAAATGATGCTCTCAGCCTCACTCGTATTTTCTCCTTTCCATCTCTCTCCGTTTCACCACCCCACGACCCCGGCGAGATGAGGTGTGGCGGTGTTGGTCTTGCTGTATGATGAGGGGCGACTCCCCTCTCTCCCTTCCTCATCTCTCTCATTTTTATGCACTTTCGGCGTGTGTCTCGCGCTACTCAAACGATTTTATTCTTTGCCGGCTTTGTAAGTCCGCGCGGGTGGTCGAGTCACTCGTTGAGCTCTCGATTGCGCGCGCATTATTTCTCGTTCTTCTCCATTTTTCCCCCAGTTGGGCTTCTCGTCAGGGTTTTACTCCGTCCGGCCTGTGCCTGAGCGTTGTGCTGTTTTCTCCTTCATCTAACGCTTCTCCCTCCCTCTCTCTTGCAGTGCCCTCCCCCCTCTCCCCTGTTGACGGGATGATGGGGGGGAGGGCTCACACCAAGAGAGTTTACCTCCGTGGAAGCCGAGGATACCTCTGCCAGGCTGTTTGCGACGGATGAAGGTGGCGCCACATCGGTAGTGCTTGCCGCCGTTGCTATCTTCTCTGCAGGCGGCAGGGTCGCTCTCCGAATCAGCCGTGGCGTACCCGTCGGTGGAGTGGTGTCTGGAAACTTGGACAGCTGAGTCTCAGGCTGCTGCTGCACAGTGGCGGCTGCCGCTGAGTTGGTCGGCACACCAGCCACCGGCCCCTTCTTGCCGTGTAAGGGGGCAATGCGCCGCGGCGGCACCATGTTGATACGCGACGCAAGCCACAGCGGAGAGTCTGCTGTCGCGCCACCCTTGGTAAGGGTGGTGTGAGCGCTCATCGTCGCCGGTGCTTTCATTATGGGCGTAGGATCTTTGGTGGTGCTGGCAGCTACGGTCGGCGCTGTCCTTCCCTCTGTGGGATTCGTTGGGGAGTCATTAGTGACTTCCTTCTTCGCCTTTGGAGCCGCAGTGAGCAAGGAGTTTGCGCCTGTCACGGCACTCTGAAGTCCTGTCACGAGGCTAGAGAACGGTGTGACGTCCTGTCCCGGCGGGGTCAGCAGTCCGACAGTACCTGACGAACTCAAAGACAAGGAATCGTCCGCTTCATCGTCTGCAATGGGGCTGCCCAGTTGTCGCTTGGACACCTCGCGTAGCACCAGCATCTCAGTGCTGTGGTCATCCTCCAGCCACTTGGCAGCCTCAATCTTCAGAGACCGGGTGCGGTAAGGCGGCGGCTTCGGCTTTTTCTTTCGGCTAAGAGCCGCCGCCACGGCAGAGGCAGTCCCCAGTGCCCCACCCAGGCCACACAACTTCGGGCGCAAGGCGAGTGCATCGCTGCACTTCGGTGTAAAGTGCGTCGGCACAGCAGGAAGGGTGGGCACAACGACAGTGCTCACCTCGGTGGTACTTGTGGACTGATCGTTGCCATGGAGCCGGAATCCTCGCGAAATCCCAGGGCGAGGGCTCAGCACGGCAGGTTTGAAAGACGTCATAAGGGTTTCCTGGCGCTCCAGGGCGAAAGGCGCACCGGGACTGGGGCGGTACCCGCCGGAGCCTCCGTGGGACACCGAGTCGAGAAAGTTCGAGTCCGTCCCGTACGGGGTATGCGACACCTCCGAGAAGGGCAGTGAGTCGAAGCTGTCCATCTTCATGACGGACCAATTCGCATCTTTAAAGGACCCGGCTGGGTCGCTGCACATCATCTCTGAGTCGTCCGATGACGTAGACACCACAGCGAGCGGGACCTTGGGCATGGCGACTCTACGTGTGTATGCCCTCTCTCCCTCTGCTACAAGAGAGAGGAGGGGGAGGGGTGATGGGATGCGAAGCGACACGGCGACGCACGCTCTACTGACAGGGCAAGAGGAAATGAGAAAGGCGCACAGACGCAACTACAATCCAGCGTCAATGACACGGTGGAGGGTCGAGCTGATCGAGAAGGGGGAGGGCAAAAGACGGGCTTATCAACGAACAGGAGGATCGAAGCACCAACACAACGGGGAGAGCCGACAGAGGGGGAGGGAGGGGGCAGAAGAAACGGAAAACAAAAAGAAGAGAGACGAATGGCAACAATGATGGCGCCCCACTGCACTGCCTGGTGTTGGCGACACCACCGAGAAATCGGAGAGGTGGAGAAGAGACAAAGAGAAGAGCGTAGACGCAAACGCTCAGGTATGATGTGTGAGTACACCCGAGTAGAAGGCCACCCAGCGATGAGCACACACACACACACGCAGAGAGAGAGAGAAAGACACGCGCACACACATACATCAATTGTTGAATATACACAAAGTGAGAGCCAAATGAATATCTCGTTTCCTCCCTCACGCAGCTCAGCACAAGTAGGAGCAAAGAAAAAAAAAGCGAAACAAATGCGACCTACGATCAGAGTTGCGTGACTGCGTTGCTGAGTGAGCACGTGTGATGCAAATTTGCCCGTAATCATCCGAGACACCCCAATGATGGGAGAAACAAACAGGCGAGAGAAAAAAAAGAGAGAGAGAAGTGACTTCAAGAAATCCCCTAAGTGGAGGCACAGCGGAAAGAACTCGTAAAGCAACACACACACACACACACGCACGCACATACACACATCAAGCCCAAGGCAGATGGGGAGGGGGAGATGAGCAGCAGCGGTGGTGGCAGGCGATGGTAATACTCGCAATGCAACAGTACCGTTCTGAAGAGAGAGCAGGAGAAGTGAGGGGTGTCTGTGTGAGTGTTTGTGGGGGGAGGGGGGTCCACTGAAAAGAATAAAAAAAGAGAAAATGGCTCAGCGCACCTCTATGTCGAGATCGGCCGTAAAGAACGCCTGTGTCTTCCTTGTCCACTTCGTCCTCCCCCCGGTAAACGAAGGCGCACACGGCCAAAGTTGAATTTGGCGTGTGGTGGTGGTGACACTTCGCCCCTTTCTCCCCCGGTCCGGAGGGAGGAGGAGGAGGAGGAGGAGGGAAGAGGTCGCGGCTGGCACTTCTAGTCTCTGCAGTCTGGAGTGTCCGTGTGGAGTTGGTGGAGAAGGGGAGGAGGGTAGAGGGTGGAGTAGTGAGCTGCTTGCATTTTTTTTGCTGGGCTCATGCACGTCGGTGAAAACGGACAGCGGCAATGCGCCCTGCGCAGAAAGCGGGGCTGGAAGACTCACGCCTCCCGCAGCCCTGCAGCTGGAGGGTGCCACACGCAGGATGCAGGAGAAACCTCAAGGGCCTTTCGCCTCTCATCCAGAAATAGGGCCGACCTCTTGCGCGCCCGCAGGGTTGTATACTGACCCCAGGGGACAAGAGAGCGTCGCACCTCGGCACGTCGGCCTTCACCTGCGTGTAATCGGATGCACGCGACTGTCTCTGAACTCCACTCCTACATCCGTGTCTTTTCACATGCAAGTGACGCCCAGGCAACATAGGCCACTGCAGACAGACCCAAACATAAATGCGCGGCGATATAACCAGCGAACTCGGGCCCCGCATGACATGCGTGGTGGCGCACGAGTGCTGCGCTGCCTGCGCAGAGAAGGAGAAAAAATACAAGAGAAGGAGGAAAAGAGGGAGGAGAGGAAGAAGATCAACAACACCGACGAGAAGAACAGATCCACGACACCCCAACACGACGGAAAGAGACCGGCATGTTCGCAGGCAATGCCCCCCCCTCCTTCCAAAAGTGCAGCGCATATTCCAACGTGCGGCACAATACAGACGGCAGCGCCATCACAGGTGAATGCACTCGCTGTGCTAGTGAGCCTCAGCTGTGCTTGTCCTCTCACAGGTGTACATGGGTCCAGGGGTTGATGTATCTGGCTGTTGCTGCTGTGGTACATCGCTTCCGCCGAGCACGAGTGTGACAGAGACTCCCGTGCTGTAATACATGCGCAGCTGCTTTGGTGGGCTGCTTTGGTAGTTCCGGGATGTCGCGCTCACTTCCATCGAGGACTCACGAAGGATCGGCTGAACAAGACTCGGAAAGAGAGTAGTCCCTGGCTTCGTCGTCATGAAGCGCACCGTCGCTGTGCTGCTCTCGGGCGTTGCCAGCGGCGCTGCGGTGGACCGTGATTCTGCCACGACCAGTTGGGCCGTTATGGTGTAGGCCACATCGGAAGAGATGGAGCTCACCAACGGCACTGCATAGTAAGGGCCCTGACACGGGTCCAGCAGGTACCCGGCAGCCACCTCACGCTCGTACACAAAATGCGGCTCTTGAGCGAGGTCGAACGCGTCAGGGGAGTCGCCGTTGCTCCCCAGAAAGTGAGCGCTGTCGCCACTGCCCTTGGAGTACAGCAGGCAGCTGAGGCCCGCTAATGTTTGACCTGCACCGATTAAGGTGTCTTCATCTTTCAATGTCAGCGTCGACAGTCCGGTCTCATCGAGGTGCCGCTGTGTAACGCTCACCAAGAGGCGCGTCGGCGCTGTCGCTGTCACCTGCAGCACCACAGACGGCTGGCGCTGCGTGAACTGACCCTGCACCTTTGCCACACCCCAGTCGCTCGTCAATGGTGCTACACAACCGCCTTGGAAGTACTGCGGTAAGTCCTCCAGCGCCATCCACACCGTGTCCCCCGCCGTCTCCCCCATGGCGAACACGAGATCGCTCACCTCGTTCACCCACAGCTTTCCGGCGCGGCGCCAAAGGTCAAGCCATGACTCGGCGGGCCTTCTCTTCTCAGCTGTCTGACGCAGACGTACGACGCACTGCCCGTCACGGAGCGTCTCGAGCCCTAGCACTACGGTGGCGGCGTTGGGGTCAAGTCCGACATCCCCGTACAACGCTTCCAGCGGATCGCCCTTTTTCTGGGTGCGGGCAGCGCTGCTTAAATAGGGTCGCAGCCAACACACCACGCTCGGCACCTCCGTCGTGCGCTGCCGCAGCAGTCGCTTCATGAGCGCAAAGAAGCGCGTTGCCTTGGCGGTAGAGTCCCGCAAGTCCTCGCGTCCTGGCCAGATTTCGTGCAACACCTTACATGGCCCTCCGGTGAACGCACTGACAAAGTATTCCAGGGGAGCATTCAGGATAGCCGCGTAGGAGCCAAGCACCTTTGCACAGGCCTTCTCGAGCAGAAGCAGCCACAATACACGCAGGTCGTCAGCAGAATGGCTGAACTCGGGGCACCGTGCAGCCGCAGGAAAGAACTCGTCCACGATCCAGGGACACCACCAGCCCCCTGTGCACAGCTCGACGTGATGAGCACCGACCGCCCGGTCACGCTTACCCTGTCGTGCCCCTTGCGGGTGAATGAAAAGACGGCGCAGCGCCTGCGGCCAGCGACACGCAAGCCCTGCTGCCGCAGAGAGAAAGAGGTGATTGGGAAACAGACGCCCCGTGCGCAGACCCTCTGGATGAAGGACGGCGCCGCGAAAGAGACGCACCTCACGACGGACGCTGTCATCGTTGGGGAGGTAGCTGATAGGCAGGCGCCAGTGCAGCGGGGGCACGTAGAAGCTGTCCTGGCCGCTGCGGTAGAGGGAAGCGTGGCTTGGGAAAAAATGCAGGTCGACAAACCGAATCTGCTTTGCCACACAGTCGGCGACGAGGTGCGCCGTCGACACGCTATGGCGAACGGGTACAGCGACATCTGCGTACGAGGTGGAGAGAACGCTCCAGTGCTGCTGCGGCTCTGTGCACAGCGCCTCATCCTCTTCAGCCGTTGCTACACACCTCGGCAGAAGCGCTGCTTTGCAGAGGCTGTCAAATCCCATCACGCGGCCTGTTAGGAACACTTTGGTCTCCTCAGGCCCCAGCTCCATCGCCAGCTCCTGCTCCGCCCCTGCTCCGGTTACCGTCACAGAGTTTCCTGGCGTCACCGTCGAGCCAGCTGCAATGCGGTATCGCACCTGCACCGTGTAGTACCGAGTGTCGTTGTAGAAGGCCCAGTCGCCCCCGTCCGTGAGGATGCGGTAGAGCACACCTTCATCAATCACGGCGGACACGATGCCTTTCACAGAAGGGCCACAGTAGCGGAAGAGCGACGCCGTCCGCCCCCACGTAGCGGGCACTGGCAGAGAGTCGAGACGGATAGTGGTCTCGTCAAAATCGTCCGGAACCGACGAACTGGTGGCTACAGATGGGTTGCCCTGCGGCAACACACCCGACGCACCAGGCGAGGTGGGGCACAAGACTGTGCACCCCAGAGACATGGAGAAGGGAACTGGCAAGATGGGATTTGATGACGCCGTCGCGTCTTCTGAGAGCGGTGGTAAAGCCACTGGTCGGGCCATCTCGCGCAGCTCCCCAATTCGTGTGTGGAGACTCTCGAGTCTCTGCTCCAGCACTGAGCGGCGCGCCGCCTGCTCATGGCAGCGCGCCAGACGCTCTTCCAGCCGTTGCTGCTTCTTAGAGTTCGCTGCGACGACAGCCCTAAGAGACGCGACAGACTCGGCGTCTAGCCGAAATTTGCGATGGGGCTCCACCATCGTCTAGTGCGCGGAGGTGATTGAAGGAAAACACGGCAACACTAAAGCCCACCGCCCCCCTACAGCATGTCTCTGCGTGAGAATAGAAAGCGGGAGGAAGGGAGTCGTCGTGCCCCGGAATTCAGCGTCTTTTCCCTCTTCTCTAAGCCAGCAAAGGCACAACCTCGAAGAAGATTTGCCTCTTTCTCTGAGTATGGCCACGTCGGTTCCTTCACCAGCGTGAGAAAGACAGAGAGGAGCGAGAGAGAGGGAAGGAGAGAGAGAGAGTGCGTGTCAGACACCTACACGGAGGCCATACCGGCGTGAGTAGAGTGCGCCCTCTGCACAAGAGCGTCGCTACGCGCATACGCTGTGCTTCTGCACAGACGAGAGTGCGGTGCCACCCGTCCCTCACGCACTCCGTCTCACCGGATGGAAAGATGAAGGGGGTCGAAAAGGTTGTGGAGACGCACTCTAAAGAGAGACAGAGAGAACACATGTGGAATAGTGAAGGGGGCAAACACATCGCTGGCGCACCTTCAGTGATCAGTGCACACCACAAGTACACCGGTCAAGCAGGATGAAGAAGGCATCCTTCGTTGGCGGGAAACCCGAAATAAACTGTCATCGTGCACTCCCCCCGGTCGAGGTCGTTGAGCCGCTAATCTACAGAGCGAAATGCCACCCACCCACCCCATCAGCAGCTAAAATCCAGCAGCAAAGGAGTGAAGCACAGCACTCCTCCGCAGGGCTAATGCACCCGCACTTGCAGGCTTAGGGAAGAAGGAATAAACGTAAGAGAAAGAAACGACAGGGCGCGCGTTCGTCGCCGGCGCACCCTGCCTACGGTGCGCCTCTCCATCACTTGATCGGCTCGGCGTACGTACTGCTTGGCGAGGGCGAGGGCGAGAAGCTCAGGCAAAAATACAAGAAGAAGCGCGGAAGGGGATGCCGGGGAAGCAGCGCTCTACAACATGTAGCGTGCCACAGGAAGGCGTCATGATGTCCGTGCTAATGAAGTCACGTTATACACACACACAGAGAGAGAGCTGGTCCGCTTGCCTACCGCTCCTTTCAGCGCAAGCAAGATAGAAAACGCATGGGTGAGGTCCCACACCCTCAAGCATTGAGTACGCCTCTGTGCTCGATCCCCATGCACTTGTCGTGCGACTGGCTTCCACAGATTGCGCGGGCCCATGCAGAGGTGCCACGCTGAGAAAATGCACAGACATCCAAACAACCCTTTTTAGAATAGCGGAGAACCGACACCAAAGAAAAAATAGAAGGGCGCCAAGAGGGGCGCAGGAGCACCAGAGCTGATGTGCCCACCCACTCCAGCATTGCTAATAGACATCACGGGAGGACCTGAATGGGAGCGGCCCACTAAACCCCGTAAAGGCACCACGACATGCACCGACACACAGGTAGAGCGCCTTTGCCACCTTCAGAGCAACGCTCATCAGCTCCTCCTCCTAAAATAAAACGCTCAACACAGCCAAAGAGACATGCATAAGCTGCAGCTGTATGTGCCCATTCCAGCACGAACAAGCCAGCAAGGACGCACCGACAGCTACAGCCCACGCATGCCGCTGTGTCACTACGGCTACACTCGCATCCTCTACGGGCGAACCGTCGGCCACCCGATCGGGTCATGCGTCCCAACAGCCTCCCCCCACGTCCCTCCTCGTCCCCCCATCGCATGCACGCTGCGCAACGGCCGCCAGACCCACTCCACTGGTCTGCACGCCTCCGTCCAGCCCGGCAGCATCCAGCGGCCAGCCCCAGGGCACACGTGGTGGCGTCTGTCCCGCGGCTCACAGAGAGTGCTCCAGGCGCATGCCGGGCGAGCACAAGGAGGAGCCAGCCAGCCGCGCGGCAGGGCCCTCGGCCACCCCACAGCGGGGCGTGGAGACCCGTCGCGCGGGAGTCTGGACGCCGCGATGGTGCAGTCCGCGCCGTCTTCGCCGTGCATCCGGCGCCCATGCCCCGTCAGCCCACATGATCGGACGTACAAGATGCCGCGCGCCTCGCACACATGCGCGGTGGCGCCGATCCGCCTGCGTCCCTTCGCGCCGATCCCTCTTGCTCGGCTGGCCCCCGGCTCCCTGGTGTCGACGTAATGCGCCATGCCAGCTCCGCTTGACAGCGCGCGAGCACCATGCTCACATTTCGAGGGGGTGCTTGGGACCTGCTTCAGGCCAACGCTGCGGTCGGTGGCGGGCGTGTCTGGATGGCTTGCACGCGTGGGCCGCGACAGGCGGGGCGGTGCCATGCGTCCGTGGCGGCAGGGGGCCGGTCGGTGGGGCACGCGTCGGCGCGCAAACAGCCCATGCGCTCCTATACCTGCTGGATCGCCGGCACGACCTGGGGTCAGCCCCTGCAAGCGCGACCACGGCCGCACCTCTCATCGGCACAGCACCAGCCCAGACCTCTCCGCTGACACCAAGAGTCCGCAGTCGTACCCAAGGGCAGGCTGCAGGCTCGTGGCCTCCCTAGATGAGGGGGGTGGAGGGGCGAACCCTGACACCACGGCGAGATGGCCGGCATCATCAGGGACAGAAAACAACGAATTATACCCAAACAACAAAGAAAGCAGAGAGCAAACGATTTTATAGCGCTTCATACCTAACTGAGTGCCGACAGAGCCGTGCGGGCGCATGCAGCGCGCGGCAGACGTACAGCGGCCGTGCGCAAGGGAAAAGAAAAAGTGTAGATCGGTCAATATCCAAAGGCGAAAAAGGGGAGAATTCTGTAGCGATTCAAACTTTTGCCCCTCAGCCCCCCTTAGCCAATAGTGCTGCCATATCCTATGCGCACACGCCCGTCAGGACCGCGGACCTGAAACGAAGCCACTGCCACGTCCTCGAGCTGCGATGTCGAGAAGTCCCGCCGGTTGTGAAACACCGGTGAGCTGGACAACAGCTGCATAAGTCGCACTCGCAGCTTTCCTGACGTCGTCACCGGCGTGGAGGAGACCAAGCCCACTGTGAAGAGCTTGTTGTTCATCTCGCCCAGCGAGCGAGGAATAACATAGTACGGATGCACCGAGGGCTGAAAGGTCACACGGAGCGCTGTGTCCCGGCCTAGGATGAAGCTCAGTTGTTCTGTGGGGATGTCTGGGTTGGTGGAGCAAACGTGCCGAATGCGCTGGTCAGCCGGTGGGTCACTGCCGGCGTCGTCGCATCCCTCATTCTCACTGCGACGGCTGCTGACAGAGAGCATCAGTGGACGTAGCGCACGGTGCGGGTGATCTGCAGGTATGCCGCGATCGTCCTCCTGCGACAAGATGCAGTACGCCTCCACAGGACTTGCGTCCTCACTGGAGTCGTCGACACGCACCTCCAACACGAAAGAGGGAATCCCGTCAGTGAAAGAGCCTCGCACACGGCAGTCGTGCGCCCAATCCCAACGACAGCAACACACTCCGCCCCCCTCAAACATTGCTAGCGCCTCAGACCAGTCCAGCCACAAACTCGCTTCCTCCGGCCTGCCATCACCGTCCACCCCGCACAAAGCGGCTAGGTGCGGCTCCTGCTGCCATAGTGCGCTCTTAACGCACCACAACCCGCTGCTGTCCATCTTCAAGGTGGGGCAGCGAATCTGAAGAAGGCGAGAGCCGCCGTGCCGAACAAGTCGCAGGACCGTGTACGACATACCAAACACCACGCCCGTCTGCGCTGCCTGGGACTCGGCCGGTCCGTCGTCCGGCAGGCTCAGACACACAAGGTAGCCGCGTTGGTGAACCTCCTCTAAGAAGACAAAGAGCTGCTCGGACTGTGGGCTGTAGGACGTAGGCTTACTCGCGCAGGCACCGGTGCTGCCCTGCGCCACCGCCGCCCACTCCTCATCGAACCGAAACGTTGGATAGCCGGTGAGATCCTGCAGTGCCTCGAGCGGATCACCGCACTGAATGGCAGCGTAAGAGCCGTGCAGCTTCGCGTACGCCTTTTCCAGCAGCGGGTACCAGAGCTTGCGCAGGTCGTGCGAGCAGCGCCCCAGGTCCGGGCCCTTGAGCGACGCAGGCAAGTAGCTATCGACAACTGTCGATGTCCACCAGCCGCCGTGGTTCAGTGTGACACGGTACGCCCCGGCTGCCCGCTCACGGCTGCCGACATCCGTAGAGACGGGGTGCCGAAAAATTCGAACGACGTGCGTGGGGTACTCAGCGAGAGAGCAAGCGGCACTGCATAGGTACGCATCGCCGCCTTCCCCCGCACACGGGTCTGTCGGAAGCACCGCGCGAGCAAAGAGGCACGCTTCAGAGCGCTGTGTGGCGGGAAGGTACTCGAAGGGACGCCGCCAGGGTATATCCCAGAGAAAGAGGTCATCGACACCTTTGCGGTAGAGCGACGCGCTACAGGGCGGGAAGCCGGGGTCCACAAAGTGCTGCCCATCCGAAGACCCCGCAGCAGCGACAGCAGCGGTCCATTTGCTGCCTTGGGTCGCACAACACTCCAGCACGTCCTCGGTAGTGAGCAGCGAGACACTCGACTTTCCTGTCTGGTAGGCGAAGTGGTTCAGCAGAGCGCGCGCAGACGCGGTAGAGGCAGTCGCATGGGGGTTCGTATAGCTGGAATCTACAGGTACGGCGGTAGACAGATTCTTAAAGCCGTTCACTTCACCTACAAGCAGCACCTCCGTCTCCTGGGGCCAAACCATCACCTGCGTCTCATACTCGCCCGACGCCCGCTGGTGCACCGATGCGTGAGGACCGGCCGTGATGACGGAGGAGGCGCCGACAATATACTTCACATGCATCGTGTACTGCTGCGAGTCGTTGTAAAACAGCCACGACCCATCGGCTGCGGTGCAACGGTAAAGACTTCCACTCTTGAAAACCGGCGTGTAGCAACCAACGACGGTGGGCTGTCCGTAGCGGTACGGCTGCAGTTTGCAAGCGGCGTCGTACGGATTCAGGTAGGGGCACGTCTTCAGTGGATCGATGTGGGCCTCGCCGAACTCGTCTCTAGTAACCAGCGAGGAGACGCCGCGGGTGGTGCTGACGCTGACTTCTGTCGCCGTAACTCCGTTCGAGTTCGACGGTGACAGAGTGTTGGTGGCTGACGCCTGTGATATTCCTCTGGTCATGGCAGCCGCTATGGCGGCGCCGTAGAGGTGCTGCTGCTCCGCCTCCAACCGTGCGCATTCCTCCTCCAGCTCTTCCAGCTCCTTCTCCTGCTGCTTGCAGTACAGTATGTAATGGCGAATGAGGTCGTACGCGTCGGCGTCGCACACGTCGCTCGTAAGAAACGCAAAGTCGCCGCTGTCGTCGCTCGTGATCTCCGAGGCAGACAGGTTCCCCTGCAGTGCGAGGCTGGTACTGACACGATGACTGGCAGGGCGCCGAACGCCTTTGCTTGATACCTCCAAGTCAATGGGGCGCCCGCTGTTACTGTGGAAATTTTTGAAGGTTGGCAAGAAGCTAGCCCCCAACGTTGACGTTAAAGACGTTGCAGAGAGACCGTGAGCCTGCGCTGGTGCGGCACTGCCCGCGGTGATTGCAGCCAGCATTTCACCCACAGAGTCTGAGGAAGAGAAAGGTGATGCCGACTGCTCCAGATACTCATCCAGCATGGCATCCGTGACGACGTCTTCACCACAGGTGGGCAGGATGACACTTCCGTCCATGGGCATTCGATACGGGTGTGCGTGTATCGTTTGTGCCGGTGTTGTGACACCACTAACTGCCGAAAAGGAAGCAACAAAAAAAAGCACAGGCGGCGCTGTCGGGAAAACGCAGGGGGTATGTGTGATAGCCACAAAGAGGAGGCGGCTCGGAGGCACGCAGACACGCACACACACGTCGAGGCAGGCAGGAGTATATCGGCACGGCTCCTTCCCCTCTTCAGTGCTGGGGGGGGGGGGGGAGGAGGGTGCAGATGTAGGCGTTCGAATGCGTAGCGAATGACAACACGACACGAACAGAAAGAGGTCGACAGGGATGGGCATGTATAGGTGATGAGTGGCAGCGGTGGCGCAAGAGAGAGAGAGCGCAGAGAAGAAACATCGCCGAGGAGACCGCGATCTCCCGCAGATGACCAAGCCAAACGAGTCATTTGACTTCTTTCACTGGGGAAGAGAGGGCAGGCGGAAAAGCCACGAACATCCACGACAGGAGTGGTAGAGCTACACGACGCATGCATCGTCAATAGAACACGAAACATCTGCAGGAAACTCTGTTGCTGTCACCCACACAGAATAAACACGCAGACACCGCCTACCATAAAGAGAGGGAGGAAAAGAGGCGGAGGGCCTCAGCGCACACACAAGATGTCCCTCACTCCTTTCCCCACACTTCACGATTGAGCATTGTCTTAACAGGTCACCGAGAACATAATGACATCCAGGTAAAATCAAAAATAGAAGAGAGAGACGTACAGTGACATGATAACAACGCACACATACACGCTCATCGCGCTACTCCACTGCCCTTGTGAAGGGAAAGGCAGAGGAGAGGAGGAAGAAAGAGAGGAAAGGGAGGAAAGGCTCGCGGCTGACAGTGGAAGAGAGCATGCGACGTGCGTGTCTCAAGAGGCAGCGACACCCCGATACTCGCCCAAGCCGTAGGCACTGGTCTTCCTTTCTTTTTCTCACCCACCGCTCACGTTTGGCACCGCCCTCCATCGCACCACCTTCCCTCTCATACCTCTCCTCCCCCTTCCTCTACAGGTCGTCAGTCCATGCCCTATCCACACATGCCCTCCGCACGAGGAAGAGGGGAGCGAGGGAGAGAATGAAACGGATGAAACTGTAAAGAAGAAGAAGCGAGAGCGTCAGCATGCGTGCAACACTACAAGAAACGAAAGAGTGGACAGCCTTACAAGCGCGACATCGATACACAAATAACGGCAGATCTACCACAACGTGTCGCGGCCATCAGCACCGCTATCGTACCTACGCGCATCACCCGTGGATCGGTACAGGAAGGAGTAGATGAGAAGAGACAGTGAAAACCGAAGAAAAAAAGGGAAAGGAGAGGCCGACTTTGCAGAGACGCCTACGAAACGACAAGGGGGAGGACCCCAAAGGCCCCACACCACACGGAAGGCACACGAGCGCAAAACGCTACACACACACACACCAACGTATCCGCTGAAAAGACAGAGGCGGAGAAAGGGAGGGGGCGAGGGAAGAAGCGAGGAGGGAAAGAGGAGCTAAAACAAACCCTACTCCGCCGCACCGACGCCCCTCGACCTGCTGCTCCACCTGCTCGCAACGACGATACAATGAAGTACCCATACAAACAAGCGAGTGGCTCAAGCGATGCAGAGACATGAGAAGGCTGATGCCACACGAGCATCACCGGAGGTGCACACGCACACAAACTCGAGAGCGAGAACCAAATAAGACAAGAAAGAAGAGAGAGGCTTTCTTTGGCTGATGAATGACATCCCTGGTCTACTCCCCACTGTTCCTGTTCCCGTGGCCAACTTCGGAGGAGGCGTCTCAGCTCTCTGGGGGCGCACAGTGGTGGGCCTGTGGGTTCCATGTGAGTCCAGTTCATTCAGCACATTCTTTGGGGGGTGCGCGTCTCTGTGAGCACACATTTTTCGGTGGGAGCCAGTGGAGAACTAACGTACGATGGCAAACGAAAAGGGAAAGACGAGGCGGAAAAGAAACCACCACAGCAGCGATTTTGGCAGTACAGTGCCGCACACACCACGCCACCTCCAGCGAGCAGAAGGGGGGAAAACACGAAGAGGAAAAGTAGGGCCCCGATGCTACCGCCCTGCTGGTGGGTTGCGCCATGAGAGGAAGAGCAGCCAGCAGCCCCTGCCGGCAATTTCATTGCTTCAGCGGATAAGAGAGGGGAGGAGGGGCTCAACTTAAAATACTGCAAAATACGCATAAGAGGAGAGGGGAAGGCAAAACATTGACGAGAGAGTCAATGAAAAGAAGCGAGAGGGGCCCATGACGCAGTCACAGGTGAGAGCACGCGTGTCTCTCGGTGCGTGTGTGTGTGTGTGTGTGTGGGTGGGTGTGCGTGTGCTAAACCTCACATCGCACTCCTTACAGCTTTCCCTCAACGTTATCCCTGCTGCACATATGCTCATCCATCCTCGCCTCCGACCTTCTTGCCCTCTGTTGTGAAGAGTTACCTCCCTCCACGCCCAACCACAACGCCGACGAGTCATCACTCCACTACTGCAGTCCCGTACAAGATTGAGGGTGGGGCTTCGGCCACCAACTCCGCTGCTGTTGCTTAGGCGAGGGTGTGCACTTCAGGCGACACACGGTTAAACCACTGTGGCGGAAACGTACGTCACGGGGGCCTTGCCAGGGAGGTGCATTTGACACTCCACCTCGACCGAAGGCAGCTCCTCCGAGTTGTAGGCGATGTAATTGGTGAAGGCGCTCGAGTCGCTCTCAAGTTGCTTCGCCTCCACCTGCACGCGGCCCTTTAGATCATTCATAGAAATTAGGCCCATCACATACGGGCGGTTGTAGGGCACCAAGATCCCACGGTGGTGCATGCGCGGCACGATGTGGTACCGCTCCCCTGCCTCCAGCGTAACCCACATGGCGACCTCGCGGCCAACGATAAAGTTGAAGTTCTCCGAAGGATTCGCCGGGTTACAGCTGGTGTTCTTCTGCACGCGCTGCAGGCTGCCCTCCTTCTTGGACATAGTGAGCATGATCGGCGCGAAGAGCGACGAGCACTCCTTGAAGTCCACGCCGCGTTTGTCGGGCTGCGAGAGGGTGAGGAGCACCTGGGTTGATTCGTGGGCCGTTATCTCCAGAATCGCGCTCGGGATGGTCTCCTGAAATACGCCCTTCACACGGTAGTCCGTAGCGCCGGGGATGGAAAACAGAACGCCGCCCCCATCGAAGTATTGGGTGGCATCCTCCCAACACATCCAGAAGGTGCAATCCTGCGGGTCCTCCTGGACACCACAGAGAGAGCACGCAGCCGGATTCTGCGTCCATTCCTGCGAGCCGTAGCTCCACGCACCAGCCCACTTGCCTGACGAGCGCCACGGGTTGCGTACCTTGAACAGTACGTGGAGCTCCTCGACGATCACGACGCGCTCTACATAGTACGTGTAGCCAGTGCGCAACCCGACCTCCGCATAGTGGGCGCTGAAGGCTGCCGGATCGCTCGCCTGCTTGCAGCCCAGATAACTCTTGGAGTGGATGCCAGGAGTGCTGAGCACAATAGAAGCACCAGCGCTGGAAAACTGCACCAGCGCCTCTGCGAACGAGTGCGCCTTACTCGCGTCCGTCACCGCCTCCTCCCATTCCATGTCAAAGCGGTACATTGCCGAGCCGGTGAAGTCGACAAGTGCCTGCAGCGTGTCGCCGCCAGTAACCGCAGCATAGGAGCCGTGAACCTTCGCGTAGGCTTTCTGAAGCAATAAAGGCCACAACTCTGCCGGATCGTCCCACGAGCGCCCGAACACGGGCATGTGACTCATCGTGGGCACGTAGTCGTCCACAATGACGTTGTGCCACCAGCCGTTCTTGTTGAGCATAACGCGGTACGCACCCACCACCTTCTCCTCCGGTGAGCCCAGCACAAACATGTTGCGGACCACTGCCTCATCTTCCGCCGCAATGGCCGCAGCGCACATGAGCCACGAGTCGCCGAGGCTGCCTTGGTCGAGACACATGGGAATCGCTGGCCCAACAAAGTCGTTCGCCGACATGCGCTTATTCTCCTGCAGGTACTGCGTCGGGCGCATCATGGCCATCAGTGGGAGGGTGCGGCTGTCCTTACCGACACGCGCGACCGAGTCAGCATTTGGTGGGAACG
>NC_009323.2:203020-254679 GCF_000002845.2 Leishmania braziliensis MHOM/BR/75/M2904
TCATAGCGAAAGGGGCAGGTGCTGTTGTGGGCGCAGACGGCTCGGGTGCGCTCGATGCGTGGGTCCACCACCACCGTCGTGCTTCTATGCTTGGGACTGAGGGGTGCATCAGGCGTTTCCACGACCGTCACCTGCTTCACAGGCTCTGGCTCCGGCACGGTATCTGGCTTCACCTCCTTCGACTCCTTCGGCTCCTTGGTGTCCTTAGAGTTGCAGCACCCCATTCTCTATCGACACAGTTGTAAAGGCTGTGGTGACAATGATGATAGAGGAGAGGGGGGATGATGATGATATCTTTAGTGTCTCACCTTGTCCGGCGAATGCGTATGGGTAGTGGGCGATGAGGGGTTGTGCGGGTGCCTGAGTATGGCCACTTCCGTTCCTTTACCAGCGTGAGAAAGACAGAGAGGAGCGAGAGAGAGGGAAGGAGAGAGAGAGAGTGCGTGTCAGACACCTACACCGAGGCCATGAGCGGGTCGGCATAGTCGTCTCAGTCCATCCGATTTCTGGCGTCTGCGCCATCGGGCCGCCAACACGGAGGCCATACCGGCGGGAGTAGAGTGTGCCCTCTGCACAAAAGCGTCGCTACGCGCATACGCTGCGCTTCTGCACAGACGAGAGTGCGGTGCCACCCGTCCCTCACGCACTCCGCCTCACCTCCCCGTGTCGCCAGTTGCACCCTTCCATGCTTGATATGGAGGATGACAGCTCGGATGATCTGCGGGGGTTTTCGCTGAATTTCATGTACCGGACACCTCGGCGCACGTGCGACAAGTGAACCAATGAAGTCATGGAGCTCCTCGTTGGCTGCATTATTGTGCGTGGGTGTAACCTTTACGCAGAGCAGCGAGAGCAGAAGGGTTATCCGCATAAAGGGCAACCGTGGCTCCAACAAACAAAAATGAAAACAAGACCTCAGCTGTGCAGCGCAGTGCTCGGTGCTGTGCTGCATCTATGCTGTCGGAGGGGCCGTGGCGTCAACGCGTGCCCGTAGTGGCGTCTTTCTCGGTCACTTGGCTTATGCACACGGCACTCCATCCGTCCACTGTCACGTAGGAATAGAGGTGGGCAAACCCCTCCGGTCGTCCTCGTCAGCGTGATGCACCGCAGTGTTTTTGGGCTCGGCCCAGTTAAACCACTCGTTCAGCTCACCCGTAGCACTCGCAGACAGCACGGCCAGCGATGAATCATGCAGCAAGCCGCGTGGCAACTTAGTGAATCGACGCCGTGCCCCTTTGAGAAGTCACCAACATCGATAAGCCGAAATGGGCAGGACTCGGCGTCTCCTCCCACAGCCGTCCTAAGAAACGCTCGAGCTGGCCCACCGTCGGGCCTCGAGCAAATCTCGCGCGCAGCTCTTCGATAGCATTTTCTCCAAGGTGGAGGGCTGTCACCTTTCGGCCGTAAGCGACCCCTTCAAACATATACCTAGAGGGCATGAGGAGAGCTTTAGTTTTCCCTTTGCGAAGCGCGCCGTCTCCTGGTCCCTCGGAGGATCTCTTGTGCCTGCGAATAGCCCGCACCGTGGGCAGAGGCTGCGACGCTGTGACTACATTGTTGCACTCCAACTACGAGATGTACAAATTCACCTCGCGCTTTCTTCGAGCTGCGAGGCGCTCACTTTCGGTGCGGCGGCACACATTTGCATCGGCGGTGAGAAAAGGCGTGCAACAACGCTCTCGCCTCACTTGGCTGCATCGAGTGTCTCCACCGTCCTCCTCCACCCGCGCTGTTAAGCCCGTGATGGTGGCATCCTGATTAGCTGCTGTACTGCGGAGAGTGGCTCTCCGGGTACTGTGTCTCCGTTGGCTCCTGCTGCTGCCACTCCCCATTAAACATCAACATCATGAAGTAAATCGCCTGCTCGACGCGGGAATATGCGCTGCCGAGGATGCACCCGCGCAAATGCCGCGTCTATGTGAGGAGGAGGCTCAAGACAGTGTGCACGGTGAGCGCACTGACGCCGCTTTCTCGTCGCGCCCGTCAAACCCGTCGTCGCAGATCATCGCGAACACAACAACGAGGACCTGCACCATGCACGAGCCTGAGTTACACGGGTTGACTCTGCGGATGTGGACAAGGTGGGCGCTCAGCAAGGTTCAGTTCACGTCGCTCTGAAGCCCATGATGCCAGAAGCGGCAGCCCCTCCTTGTCTAACAAAAAGCACACTCCCTGAGCCGAGAATCGCCAGGTTGTGCTTCCACCCCCACGGCCTCGACGAGTATGGCATCGAAGGACGGAAGCGGGAGCCGTTCGCTGCCAAAGGTGCCGTGGTGACCTGCGATACGGTCTGCTGTGCACCAATCTGCTCGTCTTTCGATACAACCTGGGGGAATGAGCTGGCAAAAGTGGTGTCCGTCGTGCTTCGATTATGTTGCCTTTAGTCAGCTGGTTGAGCTCGCAGAAAACCTTTCAGAATTGCACCTGTCGATCGTACTGGGGGGGGGGGGGGGTGTCAGCCCCCAATGGTGCTCCTCGAAGGGAGGGAAAATGCGTGTGCTCCCAGACATGCCACAACCCATTCCAAGCTGGCATCCGCTTCGTCTCCTGGAAGAGGGCTTGGACTGCACCCATAAATCTGCTGAGAACAGCCCCACAGCACGGGTTGTGGGAGGCTCTGTGATGCAATGAATGGACTCCTCGAAAGTCTGTACCCTCTCGCTCAGTGTCGCCATGACTACATCTCCTGAAGTCAGAATTTCCGCGGGCGTAGGATGTCCGTTCTTTCCCTAGTCTTCGGAGCCCATGGTGTACTATCGGCGGCCGGTGTGATCGTGGCTCGGCTCTGCGAGCGCGAGAACACACGAGACGTGGCCATACAGAAGAAGCCCATGCGCAACTGATTTTGGGGAATCAGCCCATCGGAACTAAGCGGCAACAGTCCCCCCAAGCCCCATGCAGAACACAGCTGCACGCAGGGTACCACTGTCTCGCTTAGTTCCTCCAGTGCGAAGGAGGGAGGGAATAGAATGGGGATCGAATGGTGTCTGGCACGATGGATGTGTAGAGCGCACTGCCTTATTCTGTTAGCCCCGCTGGGACTGGCGCCCCCTCGCTTGTGGGCCTCGAAGGGAGAGGAGGAGGTAAGGAAGAAAGAGCGGGGGTTAGAGTTAGTCGTCAGCATTCATTGTCCACGAGACACGCCCACGCCATCCTAGATGCCTAGGCATGCGTATGGTGGTAAGAGAGGGGAATAGCGGACATCATTCGCTGTGTTGTTCGTTTCGTTGTTGTGGAGGAAAGTAGAAAGAATGGTGAAGAGTAAGGCAGAGCAGGACGTGCGACTGGTGAGGGGCGGCTGCGACGGCGTGACAGCTCCGCTTGACGCACCAACGGCACTCGCAGCGTCCACAGTAAGAATTCAGGAAGCGACTTCAATGAAGGTGAACCGTCGCTGCAGACGCGGTCGTGGCAAACAAACAAATTAAAAAAAAAAAAACGAGAAAAGAGGAGGAAAAACGTCATTCGAGGAGACTGAAGTCGCAATGGCGTTGTGTTAAAACTGACCTCTACTATGCCAGAACAGCTCGCACGCATCATGAACGAGGGGAACGACAGTGTTTCTGGGGAGCTGCCCTCTTCTCTGCGCTTTGAAAAGATGGCTAGGCGCTGGCACCCACCTCTGTAGGTGGCCGCTCAGCCGAGGTGAGGCTGGGGTACACCAAGCAGTACCTCAGCACGCACAGGGGTTGGCGACAAAGTGCCAGGCACACAAACAAGGAACGCACACTGTGCGTGCAGCCCGCACTTGCACATTCGTCAGCAGGGGAAGGGGTACTTCTCCTTCACGTTAGTGGCCTCAAAGACGGTGATGCCGGACTTCATGCGTGGAGCGCCGCCGCGCTTCTTGTACTGAAACTGCACATGTTCCGCTTTCTCCCCGTCCATCTTGAAGGAAACCACGTTGCGGAACGTCGGGCACGTGTCGGGCAGGCGCACAAACGACACCCGCAGGCCGCTCGCAGTCGACTTGTTGGGAGTCAGCATGCTCAACGTGAAATCCTTCGGGCCATTGCGGTTCGCCACCATAATGCGCGGAATGACGTAGAGCGGAGATTGCGCGGGGTCAAGCTCGAGCTCGAGCCCAACGTCACGGGCAATAATGTACTCGTACCGATCGGGCGGATGCACCTCAGGGTTCTCGGTGCTAAGAGCCACAATCTGCTGTGTGTCCTTCTCTGCGTTGCGCCCCGTTACGCAGATGAGCAGCCCCTTGTACAGCTCCTCCGGGTCCCCGGGACTCCGCAGGCGGCGGTCTTTCTGGGATAAGGTGAAGAAAACCTTCTGCCTCTTCTTGAGTTCGATCCTGAGCACCACGGAGGGAATGATGCCAACGAAGCTGCCGGGGAAGCGGTACTGAAACCAGGACTTCTTCACCATACACACCCCGCCACCCTCGAAGAACCGCACCGCGTCCCTCCACTCCATCCAGAAGGTGCCGTCACTCACCTTGCTCGGCTTGCAGGACCGGCGCACCAGCAAGTGCTTCTGCCACTTGTCGCTGTTCTTGCCCCACGCGCCGGTCCACTCGTCACCGGTGCCCCACGGGTTTCGAATCTTCAGCAGCTTCACTCGCGGGATAAGAAACTGGCGCACCTTGAGCACCGAGTAGGAGTGGCCGGTGCTCAGCCCCGCCGCCTTGTAGCGCGCCTCGAGCGATGCCTCGTTCGAAGTCCTGCTGTCAACGTTGTATGCGCTCGTGTCCTTGCCTGGAGTGCTGATGGAGATAAGATAGCCACTTTTTCGGTAGCGCAACAGGTCCTTGAAGAACTGCGATGCGACCTCTTCCTCATTCGCTGCCGCCCTCCACGTCTTTGTGAAGGCGTACACCGGGAACCCCGTCAAATCCTGAAGGGCGTGCAGGGGATTGCCGCCGATAATGGACGCATACGAGCCGTGGATTTTGGCGTACGCCTTCTCCAGCAGCGACACCCACAACTCGTACGGGTCTCCGGCGGAGCGGGCAAAGTACACAACTCCGTTGTACGTCGGCAGGTAACTGTCGACAATGACGTTGCAGAACCAACCGTTCTTGTTCAGGTACACGCGGTAGCCACCCGCCTGCTCTTCCTTCAAGCGCTTCGACCTGGAGACAGGGTGGCGGAAGATGTCCTTGACCATCGTCTTGCTCTCCGCCACGACCGCAATGGAGCACATAAGCCAGCAGTCACCGAGGTGACCCTGCTCAATGTCGTCAGCGTCCACGCCGTGGCGGAACAGTTTGATCTCCTTGTGCGCCATCGCCGGTATGTAGTCTTTTGGCCGCCTCCACGTGATGGAGGTCATGTTCGCCACGCTGTTCTTGTCGTGAGGTCGCTGCAAAGACGCCTGTGACGGATGGAAACTCATGTCAACGTATGGGATATTACTCTTCCTGCACCTGTACAGGAGCTCCTCCTCATCGTGGCTCACCCCAGCCACGCCGGCCACCTTTTGTGTCTCGCTCAGGCACTTCGCCTTCGCCTCGCGGTTGATCCTCTCAATGTAATTCGGGTCCAGGCCGCGAGATGTCCTCGTAGCGCTGTACATGATCTGCGTCTTCTCGGCAAATTTCACATACGGCAGCGTCTCCAGCGGATAGACGACGACAGTGCACTCCGTCCCACCGGCGGGTGTCGTCCTCACCTTCGTCCGTCCATGCGCTGTTTTGTACACGGCAGTTGTCTTATGGAAGGTGAAGATGATGTGCATTTCCATATCTAATGTGTCGTTGTAGAGGAACCACTTGCGCTTGTCCACCTCCACCCGGTAGCATCGGCCATCCTCAAAGAGGGGGTAGCAGTCCCCCTTGACTGCCGGGCCGCCATACTTGAACTTGTGCACCTTCGTCTGGAGATAGCGCTTCCTCGCCTTACTTTTGGTGCTGCTGCCACCGCAGAGCCACCTTGGCCGGCGAAAGCGCATTGGTTGTGGGAGCAGGTGGAAGCCAGAGGAAGAGATGGGAAAGCGAGACACCTGCCGTGTCGCGTGCAAGCAGATCCACGAAGAGGAAAAGAGAGAGGAGGTAACAGAAGTGGTGATGGAGACGCCAAAGAGGCTCACTAACGACGATTCAGGCAGCAACGCATAACACTTTTACCTTTCCACTAGTTCATTCGCTGCCCTACAACACGAGCCATACTCCACCTTACCCCGTCTCCGGCACACGCCCATCGCGTGGTGCAAAGCGGCCGTAGACACGCATTACAGCAATCCCCATCCAGTCACCTGCGCATAGCCTCTGCACCAAGCTCTACCCGCCACTCGCACCGCAGGTCGCCTCACAGTCGCTCCCATCATGCTGGTCGCCATCTGGGGCACCCCACGGAGTGGTTCAGGCTTCGTACACCAGTAGATAGCGAGGGCCGGGTGAGATGTGTTCGCCACGGTGGCACTCGGACTATCGCAAGGGTAGTGCAAACCATGTTCACTGTCACAGGTCGCTCCGACCCAAAGTCGCCCAGGACCTGACCGCCAACTTCAGTAACGACGCATCGTACTAACGACCCCTACGTCGTGGATACCTGGCCCTGTCCCCACCAGAGGGGCCTCGGGTATGGGCGGGGAAAGGGGCTGTCTTGCTTCTCCCCAAACAGGGCGGGGTGTTGAGCCCTGGATGCCACGCACTGAGGGGTCCACCGTCCACGGAGGCACCATAAAAAAGCGCATTAGTGAAAGGGGGGACACAGACGCTGTGCACGAGTCGTCATCGCTGTCGATCAATCAATGAAGCGTTGGAGTTCCAGGCAGAAGAAAGAGAAAAGCGGCGTGCGCTATCACACCAAGTGGGACAACAACCGCGACATGACCCGAAGCACCGCACCGCTACTGCGCATCGACGACAACTTTCCTTTTGCCTGCCTTGAGGCGCTCCTCCTACAGGGGTGGAGGAAATGAGCTGATGGAACTCCTTACGATGATATCTCAAAGCTTCAAGCAGCAGCAAGTGAAGGTAGGGCCCTTGCACGCTAGAATACCCGCCGCACCACTGCGCTGGAGTAAATGTGGGGAGCGACCCTGAGACAGTCCGCTTACTCCGCTCTCCTTGCCACTGGACAGGAGAGCAGAAGCGCGGCCACGGTCCCCTCGCTTGAGAACAGGACAACGGCGCCCTCTCTCTCTCCC
The DNA here is from genome assembly GCF_000002845.2 of Leishmania braziliensis MHOM/BR/75/M2904. Lineage (NCBI taxonomy): Eukaryota > Euglenozoa > Kinetoplastea > Trypanosomatida > Trypanosomatidae > Leishmania > Leishmania braziliensis. The sequence goes on from NC_009323.2 coordinate 210,125, forward strand.
GCCCTCCCTCACCCTATAGCGCTGGTGAAAGGGGGGGTCCCTTACGTAGAAAACCTCAATTTCGCCTCTGATGCGCATTGCCGAAGCGCCTCCGGGAAGGGCAAACGAGAGAAAAGCGGTGAAGAGTGAAGAGGGAAAACGGCAGCAACGACCGTAGCGAGCGGGCGGAGATTAACAACAAAGGAGGGGGAGAGGGGGGCTGCCGCGCTCTCTCACGAAGACGACGAAAACATCGTACGCAACTGCCGCCTCCCTTTCTGAGAGCGCAGGGAAGAAAGTAGAGAGGGGTAACAGGCGCGTCTCAAGGAAGGGAAGAGTGCCTGATAGGTTTGTTACCAAAGGGAAATCGTTAGGGGGAGAGGAGGGGAAGAAGGAGCCAAGAGACGTACCACAGGTAGAGAGAGGGGAGGAGAAGGGGGAGGAGAGTCAGTCAGCGGCATCACAGTACAGAGAGAGCAAAGAAGGAAGAAGTGAAGAGAAGAACGGCGAAGGCAGAGGCGGAGAGAAGACACGTGAGACGGCTGTGTTTGCCCAGCCACTAGGCGGGGGAGGGGGGGCAAAGAGGAGAGGAGAGGGGAGGTGAGGCGGCACAAGCACCGCCCTTTTCCTTTGCTCCTCCGCACACACATCCGCCTTTTGATCTCCTCGACAGCGATAGCGGCGCGCAGAGCGACACGAGAGCAACCCCCACAAACATGTTGTCGCCGCGCCTCCTTGGGGCGCTGTCAATGCTCTCTCCCCTTCTTCCGCTTTTCTCCCTGCTGCATGAATCCTTCAGCGGGTGGGAGAGGAGAAGTAGCAGCAGTAGCAGTGCAAGCGCGCGCAACCCATCACACCCTCCTCAACTCCACACAACAGACCACGCACATAACACCTGTAACACGTCAGCCTCTCATGCGCAGCCCATTTTGCCATGTAAGATACACTGCCGGTGCCACCACCGCTGCTGTGTTGTCAGCTGGGGTTGGGGTGATCTGCACCGTCCCCGAGGCGCCCACCCACACATTCACGAGTGGAAAGGCAGCGTAGGGGAGAGACAACTGCGTCGAAGATTCCGGAAGCCGATTGGTGACGAGAACATAGAAGAAAGGGTGGCCGTGGCGAGTCATCCAGTCATGGAGATTTTCCAAATAGGAGAGACACGAGGCGGCAGCGGTAGCGACGAGGACGTCGGAGTGCCGCCCGATCCGCTTGCCGCGGCAATCTGCGGGCGCCGTCACTTCAAAACCATCGTCGTCAACGAGCACCAGCGTTGGTACTGCTCGGGTCGTGCGAAAACCCATCATCTCCCGCATCGCCGCTGTCCATCCTTCCACGTAGATGAACTCGATGCGGCCGAGAGTCGACTCGGGCAAGGAGCGCAGTGGAGTGAAGGGCTGCGGCACCTTGGAATACAGGGTAGACTCCTGGCACAGCACTACTACGCTACCGTCGGAACGCTGGACGGTGTTGATGGCTGCCTGGAAGGCGAGAGACGTCTTGCCCACCGCCCGGGCGCCGTGTAGCAGAAAGCCGTGGCCATGAAGTGGCTGCGGGGGCCTACTGCCTTCAGGAAAGAAGATGCTGGCATCCAGCGAGGGATGCGAAGCACAGTCTCTGAAGGACGCGGCCATATCAAGCCAGCAAGGTCCCACTAAACCTGGGCCTGTGGTGCACTCCGATTGATGTATCAGAACAGTGCTGAGGCATCTCTCAGAGATGGAGAAGAAATGAGGGTGACAGAGAAAAGGAGGTGAAAAAGAGAGGGACGGCACCACGGGGGAGGGGGGGCTGCACTGCCCCACCACTTCGACTAACCCTCGCCCGCCTCCCATGAGCCCGTGGACACCCAAGACAGCCTCGGCAACGACCCCTGAATCGCTACGACCGCTTCAAGGCCTTCTGTAAAAATGGAGTACGTACAGGGCAGAGGACCACAGCCCGGCTACATTTCACTGCCATCCACCAGATGGGAAGACAAGCGGCGACTCCGCAGCGCTACCATGTAAGCAGTCGCCGCAGGTGAAAGACTCGAATACCCCACGAGCCTTTCATGGGCACCAGCACCAAGATTTTCTGAGGAAGACGCTGTAAGCAGCTCGCATCCGGCGTTGGGTCGCGCATCATGACTCTGTTAGAGGGGTCCAGAGAGAGCTGGGTCGGTTCACCTACCACCAGGGACCACCCTCGCTTCTGCAGAAGCTTCCACACAGCGTAGAAGATGCAAACGATAACCTCAAAGAACACCATATTGGCGGTGTACATGGAAAGGTTTGGCAACCTCAGCAGCTCCGCTGCGTGCATGCGGAAGTCGTACAACGTGCTGCCCTGAGCATCCTCTGTTTGGTTGAAGTGGAAACCTGCGTAGAGTGCCATGAGCGGCAGCGCACAGAAAATGTTCATCGGCGACACCGCCACTCGCTTGCACCGCACATCTCCCGGACGAAGCGACGGGAGAATATGGAGGTAGGGGCCGAGCTGAGAGCGCTCACGTTCAGCATGCCCCATGCGTCTCCGACCTCACACAGCGTCGCTACGACAGCGGACATGGTCACCTACTTCTCCAGCGGCGCGAACACATCAGTACCCTGGTAAGACAGACACGTCAGACCCTGCACATCGGCCATGGACTCCTTGACGGGTTGAGTATCGAAGAAGTACGTGATGTACTCCTCGGCAATGTGTGCGGGCAAAGAGCGGTTGTGGTGCAGGATAGTATCAACACGGTGCTCAGCAGATGCCTGACTAGCAGGCGCTGAGCTGGTAACACAAGAGGCGACCCCCCGTGAGCCCGCGCTACTGTCCACATCTAGAGGTGCACGCGAAGCCGCCGTCTGCAACGACGGATCGAACAGGTACAACTGCTTCGTAAGGAGATCTGTTGTAATGGCGGAGGGGGCTGGACCAGGGAAGAGCACCTGCAGACCTTTGACTGGGACACGCGGGCGCTGGAAGGCGGCCGCCTGTTGAAGCGCCCCGCGAGGATGAACGCAGCACCATCGGCGACTGCTGGTGGGGAGGGGGAGGGGGGGGGGCGCCACATGAGAGGTGATTGCCCGGTAGAATGGCGGCGGACTACCTCTTTGTCATGAACACATGGACGAGAAGAGACACACGGAGACTGTGATGGTTGGGTGGGTGCCGTGCGGGGTGAAGGGGGCCGAATTGTCTAGTATGACGGCAGCACAAGAGCACGACGGATATGCACAGATAGCGCGCCAGACTTGGCTGGTCGGCAAAGAGTGTGGCACCCACGCTGATGGATCAGCAGAGGAAGGAGAGGGCAGGACATCAGAGCACGCAAGTAACGGAAACAACAAAGAAATACAAGAGAAGAAGAGCAACAAAGAGACTGAAGAGGAGCGCAGCAGAAGTGCGGGTGGACCACGCCATTCGGCAAGAACAGGAATCACCCCTTCGACGCACCTCTCTGTTCACACACATACTTGCCACTCCACGACTGTCGGCCTTCTCGATGATATGTCCCTCTTCGCCGGACCATCCTGCAGGAGTGGCAATCAAGAATATGCCCTTTGGTTGCTGTGTTTCGCATTCTGTGGAGAGTTTCTCCAATCACACCTCCGCCGACACCACTTCGCCTTTTTAACAATGAGCGCCCACACGCCTACAGAGGTGACTTCGCCAGGCTCCGGCACTCATTCGTTGTGAGCGTCACAGCGCCGCCACGCTTCTGCCACGCAGCCTCGAACTTCTCTGCGTCCGTTTGCAGAGAGCCGCCACCGACAGTCTTCCTCGCAGAGGCAGCGCTGTCAGGGCCAAAGGCTACTTGGTAGTCCGCGTACAGATCCTTCACAAACCTCACAATGCCTTCACAACGGGGCAGCACCGTCACTAGTGCGCACACCACACAGACGCCGCCCACCAGGTACTGCAGCGCGTGTGCTCGATCGATTCGCTCTTGCAGGTTCCCGAGCACACGGAGGCCGTCATCGTACTCAGGGAAGGGAGCAGAAGGAATCGGCTTGTCGAGGAATGAGCAGAGCGGCTCCCAGCCGTCGCCGTAGCGATACACAAGCAGCGCACTGCGCGGAATCGACATCTTCACACTCTCCTCGTACAACTGCAGCGCGACAGCACGCGGATGTCGCAGTTGGCCATCGTTCGCGTTGTTCGTCTCCTCCTGTCTTTCCCGTTCTGCCGTTGCCGTACCGCGAGAATCGTCGCTGAGGTCATTCACAGGTGTGGCAGAAAGCCCTTTGCTGCCACAGAAGCCTCGCTTCAACTCGGTCGCCTCTGCAGCGAAGGAGCGACGCAAGGCACCGGAGGAAGATATCATGCAGCCTCTCGATTCTCTCGTGCTCAGAGACGACGCGGCCCCGACTGGAGCATCCATCGCCGCTCCGGAAGCATCACCACCAACGACCATCTTGGCTATCATGAGCTGAAAGGCTTTCGTAATTCGATTCTGCGAGGCGCGCTTCGTCGAGATCTGCAAGCGCTCCAGGTATGCTTCGTACTCCTCTGCCCACTTGTCCTTTTCCGTCTCCTCGACCAGGATAATCTTGGTATAACTCGGTGCCTGGCCCAGCAGCACGTCATACACCATGGCACCCGGTGGACCAACAACCGCGTCGTAGTCCGCCAGCACCTTGGCAGGCAGCGCACTTGTTTTGCCGTCCAGCAGCCGGGACCACGCGATAGGGTGAGTGCTGGCGTGACCTTGCTGGTACGTGGAGCGAAGGGTGTAGGGGGTGTAGCCCAACTTACGCAGTGCCGGCGTAAGTGCTCCGCCGTCAGGCAGCATCGTCAGGCACAGCACCCGAAGGTGCGCAAGAGAAGTACAACGGAGCATTTGTGTCGTACCACCCCTCGCAGAGTGGCGGAGATCAGCCAGCGACGGCAGTTCGAGCCGGTTTGCATGAAGGAGCCCGCGTGGTGTTCCGTGTAGGGCGCCACCTGCGCACAACAACAGCCACCCGTACAGCGCAGACGCACCGATGTAGTGCAACGGCGGAAACGAGGGCACAAGCGTGTGGGGTACGCAAGGCAGAACCAGAGAGAGCGAGAGCGAGAGCGAGAGAGAGAGAGAGAGCGATGGAAACAAATAAAACAGAGGAGAATTTTCGGCAGCAGTCGCTCAACGAACTCTGAAAGAAAAACGCGGTGAGTTGGGCGCAGGCGGGTCCGCTTGGGCGTGGGCTCCTGAGGACACCTGGGGAGATGGCGGGGTGTGGAGTCCGGTACCCGCCATAAAGGAGTGAGAGGGCCGGCTCTCGATGGCGGCGCTGGCACCCTCTGCAAAGAAAAGGGAAAAGCGTGCGCCCCACCCCCCAATACGGAGGTGCCCGCGCTACATCGGAAGGGCCAGCTGAGCAATTGGGTAGAATCGTGGGTTGGGTATAGACATGTCTGTACGCGTGAAACGTATCCGAGAGACGGACAAGACGTCACGAGGCAGAAGATGACGACCTTGCAGCCGAGTGCCCAAAACGCGAAGACGTACAAGCGCACACAGTAAAGCAGAGTCAGGGAGGAGGGGAGGGGGGGGGGGGGGGCAACGGTTAAAGCGCGTCTAATGGACATCCCATTGAGCAAAGAAAGTGAAAAGAAAGCGTAAAAATTCGCTGGTATAACCAAAATAAAAGGGGGGCATTCGTGACGGTTCACCGCAGCGTCCTCACGTGGGTCGCGTCACCATGTCAAGAGAGCCACAGCAGCACCAGCAGCAGCGATGTGCATACAGGGATACAATCTGCGCCGAAGCACCTCATTATGTCAGCCCTCTACAGAGGACACGGCCATGACCCTTTGATAGCGCTCTTGGGACCATAGAAACTGCAGATAGAGCATCGCCGGACGGAAGAGGCTGGGAAAGGACTCGGCCGGAACGCACAGGATGCGTGCACGGCACTCACACACGTACGCTACTGGAAAGGGGCGCCCCTCCATCACCTCCCACCCGCCGATGATGTCGCCCGCCAAAAACGACGCCACCGACGTCTCCTCCTCGTTCTCTTGTTTCTCTCCACTGTCCGAAACACTGCTTCTGACGTAGGCGCCGATTTGGCCGTCGAAAATGAGGGAGACGTACTTGCAGGATGCTCCACGAAGACCGATGAGGTCGCTGCCGACCACCTCACGCTCCGTCGTGCAGTTGAACAGAAAGCGCCAGCAAGTTTCAGGAAGGCACCCCTTGAATGGGGAGACAGAGAACCAATCGCAGAAGTCGCGGAGTGCGTCGCAGTACGGTCGCTGCAGGAACTCCTTGAACGCACGCCGGCTGAGCTCAAACACCTCGCACCCATCAGAGCTGGAGACAACCGCGTGCGTGCGCAGGGGTGTCGTCGCGGAGCGGCACCGCAGCGGAGGAAGCAGTGTCTCTTCGCCAAGCGTGTTGCCGCGGAATACGCGGTAGACGGGCTCGCCAGTATCGCTGTTCACGACCGTGATCTCGCCGGAGACGATAGCGTAGAGACGCCCCGGGACCTCTGGAGGTGTCGCAGCTGTAGAAGAGTCTGCTGTGCTCCCTTCACCGTTTTCTTCACGATGTGGCGACACTCCTCCGCCTGCACGCACCACACTGTGGTGATCCGCAGCGTACTCAACGCGGAAGAGAACCGTTCCAGCTGGGTACCGCTGGTGCGGGGCGAAGCTGGCTATGGAGAGGCCACGTTCCCGCCCGTCCGCGCGTCGATATGTCTGGCGGGGAAATATCTGTTCGAGGAAGAAGGCCGTCGCATCGGGGCCCTTGGCATATACATCCTGCGAGGAGTCGTGCGAGAGCTCCCCAGACAGCGGAGACGCAGCGCCACCAGGTCCTCCCTGCAACACCGGAGCATGCATGCTGCTGTTGCTGTCAGTGTCGGAGAGGTTCGACAGGAAACACTGCGCCTTGAGGTTGCGCAGATCATCCTGCACTTGCACCTGATGTAGCTCCATCTCTCGCACGTTGCGACTGCGATCCCGCATGTGCTGCAAATCGTCCCATGAAAGCACGGCGAGCAGGACCTCAATAGGGATGCAGATCAACTGTGCCGGCTGTTGTACCGTGTACGTGTAGCAGGAAGGCATCACCGTCAGCCTCTTCGAGGCATCAGTGCTTTCTTTCTCGGCTGCTACGCGGTGGAAGAGAAGCTCGGCGTCGCCGACGCAGTCGCCGGCGACGAAAACCGCGGTCGGCAGGTGAGCGACGTCTGGGTTCCCACCACCGTGCCGCGGCTCGTGCTCGAGAGTCACGGTGCCGGAAATCAAAAGAAAGAGATCCGTCGGCACCACACCCACCTGCAAGACACGCGCTGATATTTCGCGTGTCACAACCTCTGCCTTTTCACAGAGGTGTCGTATCTGCGCACGAGACAGATGCTGAAGGAGCGGCGACTGGGAAAGGTATTTGATGATCTGGAGGTGCGCGGGATCATGAAAGGTGCGCATGAACTGCTGGTAGAGAACGCGACTCAGCCGCCACGTGACAGTGGGCAAAGATGCATCGGGCGTGCCCTCGGCGCGCACCGCTGCACCCTCATAGCCGGGATGCAAGATGTAGAGAAGACCCTCACTACCAAAGTAGTCCCCGGCAGTCCACTCCTGTCGCTGGCCCTTCTCTTGCACAGTCATCGCACCGTAATCGTCAACGTCCGCCAGAGCTTTGCCCATCACCACAACGTGGAAAGCGCAGGTGTCGCCTGGCGATACGATCACCTCCCCGGGCTGTGTCTCGTGCCGCTCAAAGGCATCCATGATTTCGTGCAGTATCCACGCATCATGGCGGCAGATGGCAAAGAGAGGATGCGTGCACAGGACTTGGCGCAGCAGCACCCACTCGTCCGACGAGGCACCTTCTGAGTCGTGCTCATCACTGGCGTTGTAGGGCGGCGACCGCCACCACCACATGGTGCTGGTGAGATCGCGCAAGAGAGTCTCGCCTGACACGCCGCCGCGCCGGCGCCAGACTCGTACGTGCGAGGAAGACCACGTGCCCCTTCCCAACTCATCAGATCCGTCGCCACGCTCGAGCCTCCACTCAGCACCGACTTTGCCCGTGTTGTCAAAGGTGGACAGCACGGAAGCTACGGTGGCGGTATCGCCCTCCGATGGTCCGGGTGGGGTGCGGGGGGATGTGGAAGGGTCAGGGAGAGCATTCAATGCGGGAGCATCCGCGCCGGCCCGTCCTCCCGGAGGGGTGACCTTCACCCCCTCCTCCGGCACGGGGGCCGTTGAATCTTTGCCGCAGCAGACGCCCATCCAAACGCTCAGGTGGCAGGGGCGTGTGCTGCGCTGTGCTCCAGAGGTAGCAACCGGTACAGCGCATAAAAGAGGGCGAAGCATACACACACACACATACACCATTACGCGCCCTCCCCGCAGGCCGTTCGTGTGCGTTTAAACGAGACTGGGAGACTAGAAGAAGAGACAAGGCGGCGAGGCGGTGGGGGTACTAGTGACGGACACCACACATGACATGACCGAAGCGTCAGAGCTAACATGCACGGGAAAAGGTGCCGTTGAGAGAACGAGGAAAAGAAAGACAACGAAAGAAAGAGTGGGGAAATGATCGGACATCAGCAGACTGGTAGAGGGAGTGGTGGACACAGCACGAGGGAGTGCCGATATGAGCACACACATGCAGCCTTGTTGTCAGCTATTGACCTGGTTCACTGCGATTACCATGGCACATGTGCACTCAGAGATCGGAGTGGAAGGAGGGGTTAACAACAGAGATCGACTGGAAGGAGTCGGGTACCTGGAGTCGTACGCTTTTCCCCCTAATTGAAGATAATAGAGTCACCGGTCACCGTCGGAATTGACTCCACCTTGTCTCTTGCTCCTCAGAGGAACAAAGAATGCGCTCCCAGACTCGACAACGTGCGTGTCTTCGTGACAGAAAGACACGCATGCGCATGTGCACAGTAACGGTGAAATGACAGAATAGTGCCGGCACCCACCAGACCTCGACGCGGCTCAGAAAAAGAAGCGAATCACATCACGGAAGTGATGCGAAGAGAGGAGAGGAAAACGAGCAAACAGCCAAGACAGACGAAAGAAGCCAAATAAGGAATCGATCAGATGAATCAAGGGATACCAAGCGAGAAGGCAGAAATGGCACAGAGGGTGAGGTACAGCACTCGACGAGATACGCGGCTTCACAGGCGGAGGCCAGTGCAACGCGCATGGTGTGAGAGAAGAGAAGATACGCACATAGTTGTAGCCGGGAGTTATGGAAAGGAGAGGCTACATAGTGGAGGGGGGAAGGTAGGGTAAGATGTTGCATACAGGCAAGCCCACAAACACGTGCGCAGACACAAGTACGCACGGAGGTCAAGAAGACCGAGGCACCAACAGCAGGCAGTGAGCCATCTGCCGCTGAGAAAGTGGGGGGTAGCGGGTACCGCCTGATGCGGTACTGCCACCCGACTCTCTGTTTGCTCCCTCTGTCCGTCGTGCTCCCACGCGGGCCTTTCGAGTGCCGCGAGAGGACAGAGAAACGACTTCGTGCGGCCCCGACGAAATCGGCAGGCGGTCTGCGCACGTGCAGGCCACCTGTTTGAAGGCGCTCGTTCCGGAGCAGAACAGCAGGGCACACGCAAGGAAGAGCGGAGGGGAGAAACCGAAAGGAAAACGAATAGTCAAGCCTGCGGGAAGAGATGGTAGGAGCATAACACATTGACCATCAAAATCCTCCACCGCAGGAGCTCCGAGGACGGCGAAAACATCGAAGTCTACTGAGAGAGAGCGAGAGACGCACAGCGGGGAAAACGGCACACGAGGAGAGAAAAAAGAGATCCGGAGAACAACAACAACTGCGCAAATCGCCACAAAAAAGGGGGTGGCGAGAGAGGCGTCGAAGTGTCGGACAGAAGAGACCTTCAGCACATGAGACAGCGGCAGACAACGAACTGAAGAGCAAGAGAACACACAAGGCAGGGAACATACCTCTTCACTCATATGTGCCGATTCCAGCACGAACAAGTCAGCAAGGACGCACCGACAGCTACAGCCCACGCATGCCGCTGTGTCACTACGGCTACACTCACATCCTCTACGGGCGAACCGTCGGCCACCCGATCGGGTCATGCGTCCCAACAGCCTCCCCCCACGTCCCTCCTCGTCCCCCCATCGCATGCACGCTGCGCAACGGCCGCCAGACCCACTCCACTGGGCTGCACGCCTCCGTCCAGCCCGGCAGCATCCAGCGGCCAGCCCCAGGGCACACGTGGTGGCGTCTGTCCCGCGGCTCACAGAGAGTGCTCCAGGCGCATGCCGGGCGACCCCAAGGAGGAGCCGGCCAGCCGCGCGGCAGGGCCCTCGGCCACCCTACAGCGGGGCGTGGAGACCCGTCGCGCGGGAGTCTGGACGCCGCGATGGTGCAGTCCGCGCCGTCCTCGCCGTGCATCCGGCGCCCATGCCCCGTCAGCCCACATGGTCGGACGTACAAGATGCCGCGCGCCTCGCACACATGCGCGGTGGCGCCGATCCGCCTGCGTCCCTTCGCGCCGATCCCTCTTGCTCGGCTGGCCCCCGGCTCCCTGGTGTCGACGTAATGCGCCATGCCAGCTCCGCTTGACAGCGCGCGAGCACCATGCTCACATTTCGAGGGGGTGCTTGGGACCTGCTTCAGGCCAACGCTGCGGTCGGTGGCGGGCGTGTCTGGATGGCTTGCACGCGTGGGCCGCGACAGGCGGGGCGGTGCCATGCGTCCGTGCCGGCAGGGGGCCGGTCGGTGGGCACGCGTCGGCGCGCAAACAGCCCATGCGCTCCTATACCTGCCGGATCGCCGGCACGACCTGGGGTCAGCCCCTGCAAGCGCGACCATGGCCGCACCTCTCATCGGCACAGCACCAGCTCAGACCTCTCCGCTGACACCAAGAGTCCGCAGTCGTACCCAAGGGCAGGCTGCAGGCTCGTGGCCTCCCTAGATGAGGGGGGTGGAGGGGCGAACCCTGACACCACGGCGAGATGGCCGGCATCATCAGGGACAGAAAACAACGAGTTATACCGAAACAACAAAGAGGCAATACACACATCATTCCAGCGGTGAAGGTCAACTGCAAGGAGGCAACACATCTGCATGCGCAATGTGTCAGACGTGTTTAGCCAAAGAGTTGGTGTTGGTCCGCTCAGTATACACCCATTGCTCTTGCGGTAAGACTGCATACATAGAGAGGGCAAATGGGGTGACCAGACGATGGTGGTGGGAAAGGGGAGAAGGGGAGGAGGTATGAAGGAGATGGCAGATACCCCACTATCAACGCCATGACGAGCCCCACGGCTCCTCAAAACACGTTGCGGCGCAAGCGCACCGGCATGCGCTGAGGAAAACAGAAAACAGAAAGAAGCGACATGAAAGGAAGACGTGATCGGCACAGCGAAGAAGAGGAATAAAAGTGAATGAAAGACTGCGGTGTGCGCAGACGGGGGAGGGGACGCAGCGGGGGGAAATCAGCAACAAAGCAGCCGAATGGGATACATAAGGAGGCCTTCGCGCAGTACACCATCGCGGGAGGGGCCCATTTTGACGAAGGGGTGTGAGTGGGGTACACTGAAGGGAAGGAGGGGCATGCGTCATGAGAAAGAAGCACACCCTCTCAGCAGAGGCTGAAGGGGGAAGCGACTCGGAGGCGCTTCTTTCCCACATATGGAAGGTGGTCGGTAGCAGGGGAGTTGAGAGCGCAGCTCCCTCATGTCTTCGCTGCGGCAGACGCAAGAGTGTTCGAGTGATGCACCTCGGTGGTGTTTTCCTGAAAGAACTCGATGATGTTCTGCATGAGCGGCGCGGTGTCGCTGTTGACAGTGCCACGAGAGCGAGTATTTCTCCCTGCGCCTACGACTCCATCTGTAATCATCGAGCTTCCGGCTGCTGGAGTAGAGCTGGCTGATGTCTCTCCACCCCTCTTCTGCTGACCACTGCTAGCCGCAGACCCTCCCCTCTTCTTCAGCCTTTCCTCGTGCTCTAGAGAAGTGATGTAGCCGCACAGCTGATGCTCGACAGCGATCACAACGTCGCGCTTCAGCTGCTCCTCCACTTGCAGCGTCCCCAGAGCCTTCTGCAGCGTGACGTTCGTGCGTGCCCTGGAGTAGTCCAAGAGGCCGCGGGCAGACGAGTCCATTCCAGGGCTCCCACTGTCCGTTGCCTTGGTTGCCAGGATGCCGGCGGGCGCATCGCCCCAGCTGTCGTCCTCGTCGTCTGCACCAACCGCTCTGCCGAGCACCTTAGAGTCAAGGGACATGCAGTGTACGATGCTCTTATTCTTCGCATCACCACCCACAGCACCGCTGCCTCGCTGATTCACGAAGGCATTCTCCATCACTTCGCTGTCGAGGCTACGTTTCTTATCGCCTAGCGTCTGCTTGGGCGTGCACAATGAGGGGCCCCCACTAGATCGTGGAGGGCCGCCGCTGTCGCCACATAGTGGTGCTTGGGTTGTGTTGAGGTGGTGGCCCTTGCCAGACTCAGGCGGCGCCGCTGGGATCATGCCTCGCATGGACTTGCTGACAGAGATGTCGGTTATGCTGGGCCGCGTGCCGACTGACCGAAACATGGCCTGCTCTCCCACGTACATTGGCTTCAACATCGTGCCGGAGTCTTCCTCTTCTGCGATGACGTTCTGCAGGTTGCTCTGCGTCTGAAAGGGCATCAAGTCAAAGAGGTTCCTGTCCAGTCGGAGAGAGGACAGCATAGAGAGGTTCGACACCGCTCCTTGACCTAGAATGCCGCCAGGGTTGAGGATGTTGTCCAGCGCCTGACCCACAAACGCTGACACCTCGTCAGTGTGTCCGCTGCCAGTGCCGATGCTGTTGCCATGGCTCAGTCGTGGGGACGTCAGTGCGCGGCGACAGCTGCTCGGGTGAGGGCCGTTGTAGGTGATCGGGTTATCATCGTCTACCCCGGGGATGCCTTGAAACTCGCCGCGCGCCGACGTCGTCCGGCGGCTGTAGGCACGCACAAGCGACTCTACGAGCGTGTCAATGCGATCGACTTGCGGGCTTCGGCCGCTGTTGGCAGTGAGGCCCTTCACGAGTGGGCCTTGGCTTCTCGATGACACACCGCGTGAGGAGCCCGCGTGCCACGGTGGCTCGCGTCCCGCCTCCAACAGTGCACCAGGAATGCGCGACTCACCAGGGTCCGCCTTTCCTTTCGCGCGTGGCGCACCATTTTTCTCGTCTGCCCCGACGACGCCGCTGGCTGTCTTGTCGCCATACATCACCATCAGGAAGTCGGCCATGTTCTGGCGAAATTCGGACGCTTCATCACGCGGGATGCGGGAGCTGTTTTGGCTCACCAGAGAATCCTTGCTAAACTGCACTGAAGATCTCCGAACAATGCCGCTATGGGCAGCACTGTCTCCAAGTGACTTGGTATCGGACGCAGGGCGATTCGCACTAGTGGTACGGGGAGGGGCGCCACCTGTTACAGCCGAGTGCCAGCCTTGCGCGCGTCGACTTCCCTTCGTGGTGGCGGCCACTGCCGGGTGGGCGGTCTGCGCCCCACTGGCTGAGACTGCGGCCTTCGTGGCGTTCATGTTAGGGGACATCGGCGTCTCCGGCATACTCGTGGCGTCCGGGTCACCGGAGTTAGGCATTTCGGTCGCACCTCGATTTTGCCAGTTTGCACACCCCACACGCATGCAGAGCTAAGGGGGCACCTCTCTCTCTTTCTCTACCCCGGCGCGGTGAAAGAGGTGTCCGGGACGTCGCGATCCGTTCAACGACACACAAGCGGGCGTAGGCCTCGCCGGAAGCGATGCTCCGCCCTGCAGCAGTCGAGCGCGAGGAGGTTGATGAGCGACCAGCGGGGCAGGAGAACGCTCCGGAGAGGGGAGCGCACTGAGGGTCCCCTCACTCCGCAGAAAACGAGAAAAACAGAGAGAAAAAGAGAGCGAGACAGAGAGACAGGCTACACAATGGCCGCGTGCAGAGCGTAAGAAACAAAAGAAACCGAGAGGATCACCGATGGTCCCCTGCGTACCGATCTGCGCACAAAACCCCTGCTGGGGAATGCGGGGGGAGGGGGAGAATTGGAGAAGAGCGGCACGAGAGAGCGCTAGAGAGGTGAACGGGGGGAGGGAGGGAGAGAGGGCTGTAAAGGGCAGAGGCAAAAAGAGGGAGGCGTCACGGCAGCTGCTGTGTAGACGTAAAAGTGCCTGCCAATACTCAGAGTGACTTCACGCAGAGGGTGGGAACATCTGTGACAAGGTGCATGCACCATGGCATCGTGAGAGCGAGGAGGAGCGAGGGGAGAGGAAAAGGGGAAGCCGTAACCGGTTGCACCCTCGGAAAGAGACCATCCATAGCACGCCACTGCGAGCAGGAGCCACCGCAACGACTCACGTTTGCGTTTCTCTGCGTAGAGGCAAACGACAAAGGAGTGAGGTATGCGTAATCGAAAGCGCTAGACAATACGCCCTGAGCCAATGGATGGATGGATGGATGGGTCACTGATGCTGCCTTCATAAGGGGTGGCGAGAAGGAGAATAGTCAACTACAAATAATTGCTGGTGGGCGCGTGCGCATGCAAGCATGCCGGAGTGCAACGCGCGCAGTGGCATATTGCACCACCTACACAGCTCGACAGCTACACTCACACAGTGAGTCGGCCAAAGGGAGCATCCACATGTAGGTGAGAAACAGTAAACGCGTGTTAGGAGAGCGGTGAGGCTGTGGCGTTGGAAGTTTCGGCAGGTGCCTGAGTAGTGGCCCCGTTCGCCGCGGCTGCAGCAGCGGTTTCCGAGGTGGCGATGGTAGCCACACTCTCGCGCGACGCCACCTCCCTGGCTACCTCCTCCATCGCCATCACGCTCAGCTCCTCCAGGCGCATCGCGCGCCCCAGGCGCTGCTCAGGAGTCACGCTCATGTCAAACAGTACGAGCCGGCACGCCTGAAGCACAATTTGCCGTACGTCACGCTCATTGGCCACCGCCAGCACGCGCAGGATGTCCTCCTCGCCCAAATTTTTGTCTACAAGGGCCCGTCGAGCAGTGCGCGCACCTATGGTGGTCCAGTGCCACAGCGAGGACGCCGACATGGCCCATGAGGAGTACCAGCTGTCCACCTCTCGTTTCCAACTGTTGCCGTAGAGCTGCTGGCGTGAGGCCAGGTGATACTCCTCCGCCACGTACGATAGAAAGACAGGGCCGAGGGGTGTGGAGACAGCGTCGCGCAGCGCAAGGTGGGCAGACTCGAAACCAGATGCGCCATTGTCTAGCCACGAGAGGAGGACCTTTGCAACCCGCAGACGGCGACGCGCGTGCAGCTCGCGCTGCATCTCTGCTGTGAAGAGCACCCTCCCCTCAAAGACAAGGAAGAAGTGCAGCGGCCCTACCAGCGCCTCCAGGAAGGTAGCCCCCAGCAACTCCTTCATCGGGTTTCCCGTCATCTCCGGCACGTTCGCTGGGTCGACGGTGCCGTACCGGTCGTAGGCCACACGAGTGTTCTCGTGGCTGAGGACGTTGTAGATCTTGTTCAGCTCCTGGAATTTGATGGTGGCGTTTGAGTCACTTGGGTTCTTGTCGGGGTGCATCTCCAGTGCCTTGCGGGTGTACGCCTTTCGTATCTCGCCCGGTGTGGCTGTTGCCTCCACACCTAAGAAAGCGTAGTAGTTGACTGGTTCTGTTGCCACCGGCTCCGTCTTTCCCGTGCCCGCCCCTTGCGGCGATGGACTAGCCTCCGCACCCTCTGCCGAGTCGCTCGGCATCATGGTTGGTGGCATCGTGGGCCGCGAGCCGTCCTTCTCCGCCTTCTCATACGCCTTGCGGGCTTCGCTAAGCAAGTCCTCGTCTGTCTGGGGCAATCCCTCGAAGTCTCTAGGGAGGTTCACCCGCACCCATGCCTCTGCGTTGCTGTCCCAGTATGCCTCACCCTTGCTAACCTCGCTCACAGCGCTGCGGGTGTTGCTGACGCCGCGCACGATCTGCCGCACACCAGCGTACGCGCCGTAGCCAGTCAACCCAACAAAGCCCGCCATACCGGCCCCAAAGCCCTTTGCCATTCCACCCCACCCGCCCTCCTTGGCGCCACCGTACGTGCCAGCCACGACGCCGGCCAGGCCAAGCCCAATGCCCGTAGCAGTATTCCGAAGGCCGTCCGACAACCCTTGCAAGGCGTGCTTGGGGTTTCGACTAGCGAAGAGGCTCGTGATCTCCTCAAAGATGGGGCTGTCCGTCTCCCCCTGAGCGAGGGCTCCTCCACTGTCACTGGCTGCTGGGGGGGAGGCAGCTGGTGCGTTCGACGTCGGCGCAGCTGTGGACGGCAGCGGCGCTGGGCCACGTGCTGGGCTGCCGCCCTCGGCTGGCTTTGCCGTTGGTCGCTCCATAGCCGAGGGTGCGTCCTTCTGCGGCAAAGCCTTTACGCGGCCGAAGAAGAACACGATCGCGACGAACGCGGCAGTGAGAAGTTTCCAGTTAGTCAGACACCAGCTGATCAGGAGCATGCGCCTGTGCCCTTGCCGCTGAGCACAGCAGAGGGGGGGGAGAACGAAGGGAAAACAAAGAAAATAAGAGGAAGGAGGCAGAGAAACGCCCTACGATGCGCACGCGTTGGTATTGCGTGTCGGTGATGTTCCGCACGGCACAGCGCGAGAAGAAGTCGAATGGGGCAACAAAAGAGAAAAAGTGGCGGTGGACGCTGACTCGCTGTGGAGAGAGGCAGAGGCGATAAACGCAGGTCGGAGGAGAACAGGAAGCGCCACAACAACCAAAAAAGAGGGGGTGGAGAGAGGGCGCTGTCGCAGGTGCGCACACTTTGTGAGGAAGGCGACAAACAAGATCAGCAAGCCCCATAAAGCACCAGAGGACGTGAGTCCTTTGCTGTTCAGTAGGCTCCACTCAGCATAGCGAAGGTCGCAGGTGAGCAGCTGGGTCAAGTCAGCCGTGCCCTTCGAGTGCAAGTGCATATTTCGCACCCTCTTTCTTTGGTTCAGCTTCTCCATTAGAATGTCAGGTGAGAGACGGGAAGAGGTGAGACGGACGGTGGATAGTTCAGCCTCACCTCTTCCCGTCTCCCACCGTGCACAACAGCGGCAGTAAACAAAACAGAGGAGAAAATCGACTAATCGGTCCTCAATAGAAAAGACAACCGCACACCAAATCACAGGTGCACTGGCTACCGCTGGCCAGACACGATGAGCACATCAACGTTCATCCCTCTTCGCCTCCTCGTTCATGATGCCTGAAAGGCTACAAGGCAGACGTTCTCCTCCGTCACGTCACGCGTTGTGTACTGGCACTGAAACGCCACGTAGCCGAGGCGGCGCAGAAAGTGAACGCGTAGCTGGTCAATGATGCGCTTGCATTTACGCCCCACCGTGCGCCGCTCCTCGTCCACGAAGTTGCCGCACACTGCCCACGAGGACATGCTGGCAAGCGCAGCGAACTCCATCTCGGACCAGGTGAAGGAGGTGCCGGGTAACACGAGCGGCGCAGGTGCCACTTCTAGTTGCTCAGGTGGGTTCATATGCTTGAGCTCACACCGGTGGTGGCAGCAAGTTGCGATCACCAGAATGGGTAACTGCACGTGTGCCTGCGATATGAGCACGGGGTTTTCTGTAAAACAGGACAACGCGAAGTCTGTGCATGCGCCGCAGAGGTGTTTGCCTAGCACAGCCCAGTTCTCCAAGGGCCGCGAGATGGCATTCGGTACCGTACCTGCAGCCACCTCCACCTCCCCGCTCGGCACTGGTCGAATCTCAGAGAGAAAGGCTCGAGTCAAGTCGACGTCTTTGATGTTTATTCGAAGGCGCTGCAGAGGAACGGCAGTGTGTCGCACTCGAGCGTCACCTTTACGCCGAAAGCCATCCATATCGAGCACCACGAGCGGCGGCCGCTGGGCAACCTCGGCAAGAAAATCCCACCTCAACGAAGACAGCGGTGCTGATGGTGTTGAGGGTGAAGTCTCTGTGGCCACATCACACTGAGTCGAAGCCACCCCCTCTGCCTCATCACTTTCACCGACAGAGGTGGTGGTGGAGTCAATGAATTGGAGGCGCTGAACAATGAGCTGCTGCAGCGCCACGGAAAGGCCACCCTTGCCGGCACCAAACTCCAAGAAACCATCTACGTGAACCGGTGCGCGTTGGCTGCTGCCGCGCCCCACGAGAATCGAGTCGGTGTCGTGTACCTGCCGAATCACATCGCTTAGACAGCGAAGTAGCCCCATGTGCTGTGGCCCGTGTTTCTGAGATGCAACCTCTCCATGAGCCACGGAGGCAGAGTTATAAAAGGAAGCCGTTTCCTCCGGTGTCGGGGTAGCGGCCGGCTCTCCTGAAGCTGCATGACGGTCTCTCAAGGGCTGCCGCAAGATGACGAGGTCGGGCGCAATACAGGAGTCGTAGCACTCATGCACCTTGCAAATGAGAGCCGCCAGATCCTCTACGGACAGGTCACGATGGGTGTACCGCTGGCTCTTCCCTTCCGGAAGCGCATTCCGCACACTCGACACAAACACTGCACCGCGATTTGCGTGCTTGTCTTCACTAAAGTAGGGCAGCTGTTGCGTCACGTAGCGCAGGTCGGGGCAGACCTTTATGTGCTTCTCAAGCCGTGATGCGTAAACGGTGTGATTGGAGTTGATGGGGCAAGGAACTCGCATATCCCCGCGGTAGCCAGCAGCGTTTGACTGACAGGAGGTCACATCCTTCGCTGATTGTGGGGCAGCGGAGGGAGTGGGACCTGTCTGCTCGACGTTGTGGGTGCAGCAGTACAGCGATCCAGGCCTGCACTGGGTGCGGCAGAATCGGTGCTTGCGTGTCACGTAGTAACTGCAGAAGTTTGGATCGGGGTTTTGTGTTGGCGGCTGCACCTTTGGTGAGTTTCGTGCAGAGGCGCCTGCCTCCGCGTGGGTGGCGGTGGCAGTCATTGGCGGTATCCAAAAATGCAGCACAGGGCGAACAGCGCGCCTCGGCCTCCCTTTGAAGCGCCGCTTGTGTTCGGGAGGGCCCCCCACCCCGCCCCGCCTGCAGAGATGGGAAGGAGGTGACGAATGGCGTGGCAAACGAAAGGAGGGGGGATGGTGGGGGACAAAGAAGAGCTGCACGCATGAAGACGCCACAGGGGGCACAAGTACTGCACAGACGTCTTCAAGCTCGGCTCTCCGGCTTATTGTTTGGACGCTGACAGGCAGGGAGGCTGAGGAGAAGGAAACAGAAAAGGGAAATAGGAAAAGAAACTCATGCGCTTGTGGGGCGTCACCATGCGAAGTGTCCGGTTCTCGGTCGCCTCCGCGCACCAGACGAGCGGCACCGCCCCGAAAAATCCGCAGCATACCTCCTCGTACAAACATGCACGGAGTGTACCGCACCAGACTCGGACAGGTCGCTGCAGAAGTGCTGTTGATCGGCGGGTATGGGCCTGGGTGTATGCGTGCCTCTTTTGGTCAGTATGTGTGCGTGCATGGCTCGCATCGCGGAGGCCGCTGGTCGACGACGTTGATGAAGGCCGCCTTTCCCTTCCCTTCCCTCGTCCCTCCACTGCCGCCACTTACAAGCTCGGCCCCTTTTCGTTTGATTGCACTACTCAGAAAACAAAAAAAAAACAATACAGTGGTTGAGTCAGAACGTAGGAAAACCACTGCGCAGTCGACAGGCCTGGTCACTCCAGTGTTGACCATCGATCTCCGCCTATCGAGCCGTCAGCACAAAGGGAGAATCAATAGAAAAGAGTGGCCCACGCCCACCGCTCAGCACACAGGGGAGGCACGCGAACTTAATTCGCTCCGCAGAATGGTGGCGAAGTGGGTTGCTCTCAGCAGCAACGTTTTTTCCTGCGGTACCGGCATATGCGTCTTCTGCTCTCCCTGAGGTCGCCGCCGTGTTTCGCTACAGGACTTTCCATAGCTGTACTCCGGCCATGTTGGTCGGTGAGAGAAACTGAGCTGCGTGGCACGCGCTGGCGAAAACACACACACGACGAAAGAGTCCTCCGCACATGCCCTCGTACACGGCGCGGAAGGGCATGCTGGTGCGGCCAAGAAATAACTGCGGATACTCACGCCCTTCCGAACATTGCGCGGTGTTGCGGAAGAGGGAACAGCCCTGTAAAGTACTCGGCCGGGGCAAATCCCTCTTCGCGGACACACACAGTCGATCCTAAAGTGCGGTTTGGAAACGGAGTGTGACCCGACGCACAAGCACACAACTCCCTATGGAAAGGAAAGCCCGAAACAATGGCCAGACGAGTGACTACGGAACCCTTAAGCGAAGCACCTCGGCGAGAATATCTTTTTCTGGTCATCGTGCCCACTCTCTGCCATGCAGCATGAGTTCAACGCCACTTGACCCTCGGCCCGTCACAGGCCCTTGACGTTGCACTCATGTTGCATGGCGGAGAATGGACACGGTGAAAGGGGGAAAAGAGACAAGGCGGGGCGTGGGGAGGGAAAAGTGAGGAGGGGGAGCCTTCGAAAGACAAACAAAAAACAGTAAAAGGCAGTGAAGAAAGAGGGAGAGGGGGAGGGGAAGGGGGACCAAAGAGAAGCAAACGAAGAACACAAGACGCTCCGCCATCAGCCAACAAACGCACCGACTAACATCAACCCCAACGGATGAGAGAAGCCTACCAACGACACACGGAGAGAGAG
This sequence comes from Leishmania braziliensis MHOM/BR/75/M2904, assembly GCF_000002845.2. Lineage (NCBI taxonomy): Eukaryota > Euglenozoa > Kinetoplastea > Trypanosomatida > Trypanosomatidae > Leishmania > Leishmania braziliensis. The sequence goes on from NC_009323.2 coordinate 230,630, forward strand.
AGGGAGAGAGAAAAGGCGGCCAACAGAGAAACCCACTCGAGCAAACGAAGGCATGCGCGTATTTCTGTGCGCGAGTGTGTCTTGGGCACGTCTCTGCTGGTCTGAGCTGACATCCTAAGGCGGCAAACGCGAGGCAATAGAGAAAGAGAAGCCCAAGCAGCAACGAAACGCAGAAAGCGCAGAAACCGTTGAACAGGAAAACAAAGAAGGGGAAGAGAAGACTGAGTTGAATTCAACGCGTGTGGGAGGCTTCCCCCATACCCATCTCTCTCTCCACTCAACGCGACCTCCAGACAGTAGAAGCAATGTGTGATACGATAAAGGAAAAAGAGAAGTGCAAAAGATGCCATGATTGGGTGATGCTCCCTTTACGGCCGTACTAGGCGTGGCCCTGTACGCTGCTACTGTTGCTTTTCCTTGCTAGTAGTGGAAGGGCAGAGGCCACCACACTCTCTCACGCCTTGACAGCTACTACGACTCAGCACGCCTACATACAACGCTTGAAGAACAACGAACCGGGGCGCTGAGAAAAGGACAAACGAGAGAGGAGAAGGGAGGGAGTAGGGGTGGGAAGGGGGCAGTAGCGGTAAACTAGCAAGCAAAAAGGTAGCAGGAATTCTAGAGAGCGCCTGCATGCCAGCGCACGCACGCACGCAGAGAAGACGGAGAACAAAAAATAAAAAAACGGCGGCATCACCGGTGTTATTGCGGCCTGAAAGAGGAGTGCCGAAAGAGGAGGGGGAGAGGTGGAGAGGGCGACCACAGCAGCACCGTCGAACAAAGTAGTCCACAAAAGAAAGAGCGAGTCGCAGAAGAGTGGTGGCGCAGTGGAGACAAGAGACACGTTTAGTTGTCTTTGCCCGGACTGCTCATCTCACCCACTTCTTCTCCGTCCCACAACTTGGGGATTCTCATGTACTCACATCTCTGTGGTGTGACCCCGACGCGCTTTTATTGCCCACGTTCCTACGGCACTGAACTGCGCACAACCATAGTGAATGCGCAACGATATCTGACAGAGTGAATAGAAGGCTGCAGTTAGGGTTTGCTCAGGCGCGCATCATGGATGGGTAAAGTCCTCTACGCTCAGCATTGCTGATTGCTCCTCCGAACGCTTGCGCAGAGGAAGGGAAGCGATAGGATCCAGAAGAAGGCAAACAAATCATTACACAGATATTCAGCAGGTTCCGGGATGACTGGCAGAAAACTGATTCAACGCAGACGTTCAAGAGGGAGGAAGGGGGGGAGGTGCAGAAACAGACGTAAAAAGACAGAGGAGGAAGCGAGCACCGGAGCAGGATGAGAAAGACACAAACGGCAACAGCAGAGGAAGTCTCTCAGCAAAAAAAAAAAATAAAAAAATAAAAAAAAGCGAAGAGAGACGGGGAAAGGAAAAATGAAAGAAGGCGAGGAGAAAGAGGGGCGTGGGAAGAGGAGAAGTGGGTAGAGGGGGAGAGGGGGGGGGGGGGGGGGCAGAGAAAGAGCGCACAGAGACGGGTAGTCATACAAACACAGAGAGAGAGAGACACTCGCCAGTCAAGAAACTTCGACAGAGAGAGGTAGCAGCACAACTGCATAAGCAGACAAGCACATACACATACGCCAGCACGAGGGAGTAGGGAGCTTGAAGCCGTCACGCGTACAACAGACGAGTTTTAATGAAATCTTCCGGTTTATTTTTTTGCGCACCTTTTCTCATTTCAGTTTGCAGAAAACGAGCGGCAACATGCAGATCCCCTCCCCCCGCCTCTTTCGCTGGTTGAATAGAGGAGGGGGAGTGAGGAGAAGCGTGTGTGTGGGGGGGGGGGGTGGGAGGGGGGAGATGGGTGGTGGAGGAAGTGGAGATAACTTTGCAGGAGAAAAAAGGGGGGAATTGTGATAAGGCGAGTCAACACCACAAAATACATTTGGAAAGTGGGCAACTGTGCGTGTGTGCGCCGTCATGAAGCAAAAGAAGAGGACGAAGGCCACGGCGACGAGGCGAACACACGGGAAGGAAAAAGAGAGGTGTGAGGAGGAGAGAACGCGGTGGCTTCGAGGAATGGAGCAGCACTCGCGCGGCGAACACCCCCGATAAAGAGAAACGGCCACATGGCTACTGCAACGGAAGCGATTGATGAGAATAGTTCCACACGGCAAAACACATCAGAGTCCATAAGTCAGGGATTTGCTCACACACACTTCGCACCAGTTGAGGATGCGTAGTGCGGGAAGGAGAAACGGAGAGGCAGATGTGAGTAAAAGAGAGAAGGAAACAACAAACAAAGGAAACACGCGACGGAGGCGACGCCATCGGAGGAGTGTCAAAGCTGCATAGAAGTCACCGTCAAAGGTACGCAGGGGTAATTACAAAGTGAAAAAGGAGCCGGGACCTCACAACCCCCTCTCTCCTCGTTCCCTTCAACTGGTCCCACTTCACGATTTTTCGCTGATATCACCGGACGAGGAGTGTGACTCCGGCGTCGCGATGCTCACCCAGACTCGCTGCCCTCCCTTTGGTGACTCCCGGAAGATTCGCTGAATCATCGACCGCCGCTCCCGTTCCCCCACTGGTTGCCGTCCCGTCTGCGGCATGGCATCGCCCGGCACCACGACTTCGACACCCCTCGCAGCCGATATCTCGTGCGACGGGAGAGAGGGCGACAGGTCAAACGCATTCGGCTGCAAATGCTCCTGCGGCAGTGACCCGAGAAGCACGCCTGCATTGCGTGTTGCGACGGCGAGCGTGGGAGAGGCGGTGTTCAAGATCAGACTGTTGACCTTGTTACACCCCTCAGTGGAAAGGGTAGACTCAGAGAGAACCGACATGCCCTCATTGCGCAGCCAAATGGCCTCCAGGGGGGATCGCACACCGTGTTGCCTGCCCCGCAGTGCCCGAGGTGCTCCAGGGGGGGAATACTGTGCGGCAGGGGTGGTGGCAGAAGGTTGCATCGGGGAGAGCAAAATGGGAGAGTAGGGCAGTGCGGAGGTCGATACAGTGGTAGAGTTGGCGCTAGTGATGAAGGCCGACCGGGGAGAGCTTGACACATTGAACCTCGAAGAGCGCCTAGTCAGAGACGCACGCAAAGGAGACGGAGACGGTGGAACCTCCTCCTGTGCACTCAGCAGGGCTACCGACGCGCTAGGCGATGCGAGGGGGGGAAGGAAGCCACTGGAGCCGAGCTTGCTCGCACGCAACAAGGACTGCACTGTGGAGGACACTCCCACGTATGTCGCACCGGCTCTAGGATCGCTAACGTTTGGGGACAGTCGGCGAGAGGAAGCATTGTCTACGTGTACCGCTCCCTGTGTAGATAGGTTCTTGTCAGCCGACTTGTGGTAGAGTGCTTGAGGAACGCCGCCCACCTGCCAGGAGCTTTGCAGCGAGGTGCTCGAAGTGGGGGTACTGATGGTGGGGTCAAACACGGCAAACGTCATGAGCGGTGCTACCTGTTTGGAGCCGAGCGCAGCACGCGAGGACTGTGTGGAGGTGGCCGTGACGTCCCAGCTGGGTGGTGAACCACAGAGCTGCTGTGGTGGCTGCGCCTGTAGGGGTAGTCGAGGATGCAGAGGGGATGTGACGGACATGGTATCGGCGGTCGACTGTCGTGAAGTGTTTGTCAATGTGCGCTGCAGCGTAGGGGGGGAAGATATTGATGGTTCTCCTCTTGTCAGCGAGAGTGGAAGGCGCATCCCTGTCACCTCCAGCGTCGCCACGCCCTGGAAGCCGCTTGGTGTCGCACTTCTTTCCAGTGTCATTGAGTGCGGTGCAGCGGCCTGCAAGCTCAGAGGCGCTTCACAGCTGGTAAGGAGCGGGCCCGTGTCGGCGCACAGCCCCTTCGTCGTCGTGGCGCTGATGGGCATCGTTACCTCTACTACCCCTTCGAGAAGAAAGCTGCGTTGTGCAAAGGATGTGTAACTGCAGTCGCTGAGCTGGTCGATAGTGATTGACTTCGTGTTCAGCCCGTTTAGCTCCTCCTGTGCGGCCAACTCCTCTATCTCACGCGGCGCGGGTGAGGCAACAAGCTCAGCGACATCTGTTAAGAGTGACGCAGGACCATCCAGCAGCTCCTCCTCCTCATCCCCTGCGTAAGAGCCCCTCGACAACACCTCAGTGTGGGTTAGCGTGTCAGCGTGTGCAAGCGAACGACCCTGCAGAACTCGTGGCACCTGCTGCGGCGGCCAGATGGTGCGAAAACCACTGAGACGGCGGAGCTGCAGTGGGGCCTGCTCCTGCGGTGGCGCGGGTGGCACCGTAACGAGGCTTGTGCCGCTGGACCCGAAGAAGGAGGTGGCAGAGCTGTCTATGCGCGCTGGAGAGTCCTGCGACATGGCGGTGGGGTCAGGCGAGGCCGACTGCGCAAGTAGTGTCGGTGAGAGACCCGGTAGAGGGTCCAAGATAACGGAGAAGCGCTTCAACAGTGTCGACGTACGGTTGGCGGGGTGCTCAGGCGGGTTCATTCCCGTTTGGGCGCGTGCGTTCGAGTACCCTGCGCCGCGGAAGCGTGATGCAAGGTATCGCCTATGTTTGTGCTCGACCCGAAATGGACACACACACACACACACACGCAGAGACAGAAAGAAGGCAAGGAGAACGGTGGAGTGAGGTGGGGCGAGTTGGGGCGGGTTGGGGGGAGGGGGAAGGGGGAGGGGGGGCTCATAAAAGAGTTACCACACACCTGCGTTGTGTTGCGGGTGCTGCGTGTGTCGAGTTACCCCGGTAAGGCACAACTCCCTTGACAAGTGTGCGAAGAGACAGAGGGGGAGGGGAGAAGTTGAGCGAAGAGAGAGAAAAACCGGGTCCGAGACAAAGAATCCCTTCAACCTGCACACCCCCTCACACACGCGTGCGCGTAAGGTGGGCAAAGCACTAGGGAGATCGAGTAGACTAAAACACGGGTGATGGACAGCGGCGCCTCAACGTGCAGCTCAGGCAGAAGGCCAAACACGCCCAAAAAAAAAAAGCGAAACGCAACACCAAAAAAAGAGACAAAGTCGACCAGAAAAACGCGTGGTGACTTCGTGCGAAGTGTGACAAGTACGAAACAAAAAAAATATCGGATCGAGGGGGGGAGGGGGGGGGGTGCAAGCGTGTGGGGAGGGGGGAAAATGGCGCACTCACAGAGACACATACAGTTGAGACGACAAGCGCCGCCGTGACTTACACGTACGCAACAAACAAACAGGGGAGGCGAAGAAAACGGAAGAGCGACAGGCGTGCTCGTGTGTGTGTGTGTGTGTGTGTGTGTGTGTGTGTGGGTGGGTATGTGTGGAGGAGGGAAGCCACAGCAAACTATAGGGATGAAAAAGCGTCACGGAAGGAGAGCAAAATGTGAAAGCGGCGAGCCAAAATAGCAAAGGCATAAAAACAAAGGCGCGCAGACGTCAGCAACGGCCACCCCTATACGCTAACAACACTCCACCGCGGCACTTCTTCTCTTACGAGTAGTGCCGCCTGCAGCACGGGCCTCAAGCGTCGCTGCCACTTCTATTGATGTATGCGGATGCAAAACGTGCGTGGAGGGGTATGGGGGAGGGGGGTATGGGTGGCCTCTCGGAGAGCAGCACCATAAAGGACACAGTAGTAAGCACAGAAGGCAGATGAGGAAGAGGGAGCGAGAAGAAAAAGTGCGTCTTGGGTGGATATCCACATATATATATATATATATGTGTGTATGTGTGTATGTGTGTGTATGTATGTATGTACCCCCCCACACACACACACACACAAGTCAGGTATGGTCGTAGCAGCAATCGCAAGTGGTAATCGCAGTAAACGTAGAAGCAGAGCTACAGCGCGTAAAACAGGGGGGGGGAAAAGACGGCAAACAGGTGCAAGGCAGAATAAAGGGGAAAAAGGGAAAAAAATGTAGCACGCAATGCGCACGAGAAACGAGGGGAAGTGAAAGACACACACCAACAGCAAGCAATGAAGAGAGAAGCCGAAGGGTACACAGAGAGAGAGAGACGCCTGTGCAAAGACGCGGCCACACATGATCAGCAAGCAGGACGAGAGGGAAAACTATACGTCCACAAGCACCACGCAACAGTCGAGGTGCTTTTCGTTTCGTCCTTCGTTTGATTGTGCACTATCAAGCAGACGGCTCACCGAGAGAGAGAGAGAGAGCTAAACTCCGAGGGACGCCTGCACACAATCGAAGCCAGGGCGAAGAGATCTGATCCGCGCAGAGGAGAAGGCAGAAGGACGAGGGGAGGAAACCCCAAAAATGAAAATGGGTAAATAATAAGTAATATGAATGCTGCGAACAACACGGGCTACGTGCGGGTCAGCAGGGGCACCTGCGTGCTCGTACTAAAGGCGGGAGGAGGGAGAAGAAATAAAAGGAAAAGAGGGGGGGCACAATCGCTATGGTGTTCCGTCTTTCTTTTCTAAGGAGCACTGCTGTTGCCGCTGCTGCGCATACGCGATGGTTTGTCGTCCCTCCTGCCTTTTTCGTTCACTACAGTGTCTACACACTCGAATGTGTACATGCATGGGAAGGTGCGAGTTTTTTTGGCGGAGAAGAGTGGGAGAAGGTGGGAAGACAGTGGGTCCACAACTCACCGAGCTCGCACCTCCCTTACCCCTCCCCCTCAGTGTGTCGTCCCCTCACCGTACGAACCCGAGAAGTCAACGGAAACGATAAAGGGAAAAAAGGGGCAAAACAGAAGAGAGTTCAAAAGGGGGAAGGAAAAGCAGCGCTGGTGGTATCGACCTACGCGTACGGCGACCAGTTAACAGCAGAAAAGTGGGCTAAGCGACGAGAGAAGGCAACTACACAGAGGTGTTGCGTTGTTCCTTCTCTTGGTAGGAAGCGTAGTTGGCGGGGGGGGTTTGCCCGTCCCCCTCTCCTTCCACGTCTATCCTTCAGCGCACGAATGCGGCGTGGCCAGCAACGAAAGGAATAATCTTGTGTGTTGTTGGCTTGTGTGCGTCTGTGCATGCACATGCGTATGTTAATGGTTGTGGGCGTGAGGGGCAGCGGAGGGAAGAGGGGTGAGGTGCACTGCAGCATACGGCTTGGCGGGTCAAAGCAGACAGCGTAGCACTGACGAACAAGGGAACGACACGCATATGGTACGATACGACGGAATTGAAGGGACACGTGAGCCGCAGGACACGGGTTTAGCGCGCAAGTTTACACCACTGTACTGGAAATCATGTTTGCTTGTTTGTCTTTAGATGGCCAGCCATGCGCAAAGTGTGCACCACATACTAAAGAAGAGCGCTCCTTTAGCGCTAGTCTTGCTTAATTTTTCGGAGAAGGGACCACCATATGCACCCACCACGATTACTACTGCGTTCCTCGATGGTCATCGGCTGGAATCAGGAGACGGCAGATCAGCTGAAACTAGCACCACTCACTGAAAGCACCATGGCTGAAGAAATGCGTGTGCAGCGTACCTCAGAGGTGTGCCCAAGCTCGAACGTGCACGTCGGCCTGCCCAAATAGACCCAAATACACACACACTCTCCTCCCCCCCTCTGCTGCGAAGGAGTGAGTGTGCGTGGGTTTGGGTCTAAGATAACTCGGGGAAAGCGCAATCCATATGATGAAATCCCCAGAAAAGAAACCCGGGAAGGAAAAAGGAGCGCAGCACAGAAAGAGAGGTACCCCCGCAGCTAACCTAAAGGCAGCAGCACCTTCTCACACCATACATACGCCTCCCCCCTTCTGATACGAGTGAAAAAAAAACAAAGATGCCGCCCGCTAAGGAAGGAAACGGAAAGGGGGTGAAAGGGAGAGCTGAGGACCTCCATGAAGAGTCCGTTATCAATCAAGGGTAGAAAGAGTGGCTGGAGGGCCGTTTTGCGGATTAGACATGGCGGATAGTATCCACACGGAGAAGAAAGTAGTGCTGCACTGTCTCCCTCTCTTTGTCGTTCACTTCTCCAGGACCCCTTCGAATGAGAGCCGCCACCCTCTCCCCCACAATCTTATGCACATTGCTCCCCTTCCCCCCTCCCACACACACACACACGTGGCGCACCGGCAACAAGAAACCTGAAACACCAAAACTACGCCCTTCCGTCGGTCTCCGCTGGGGTCTCAAAAACAACCGCCTTGTTGACTCCTGAGGCGTGATGTTTGTGAAAGCGCCTGCGTCGCGACCACCTGGGCGACCCGTGCGTGCGCTCGCCGTTACCGTCCGCCTCTGCCTTCTCTGCCGACGCCTCTTCCCTCGGCGTCTTCGGGGCCTCTGCTTTCCCTGTTGTCGTAATGAGCTGCGCCGGCTGCCCCTCCACTCCCGCCGCCGCTGCATCCTCGCTACACAGACGGTCCGTGATGGGTAAACACACCTCCGTACCGATCAGCGACGAATCCGACGCGGATCGCACGGACGTTAGGACCAAGGCCGAGACGCCCGGCTCGTACTGCAGCGGCGAGAACATGTAGCCGCCATTACCGTCAAAGTAGAGAATCCAGTTGTGGTACTGCCACACGCTGCGACGGTGCGCAATCGTGATGACAGTGATGCCGAGCTCGACGCAGCGGTCGTACATCTGCCGTTCCACGTCGAGGTCGACAAGACTGCTGCACTCGTCGAGAATGGCAAAACGCGGACGGTGAAAGAAGAGGCGGGCCATGGCAAGACGTTGCTGCTCACCAAGCGAGAGGGTGCCGTCTCTCCATGCCAGCCGTGTCTCCCACGACATGTTCAACTTGGTGAAAACGTAGTCCAGCCCCGCCATCTGCAAGTAGCCGTACAGTTCGGCCTCACCGACGGTGAGATCCTTCTTCTTGAGGGGGTAGATAACCTGCTCGAGCAACGTACCGTCGTACATGTACGGCCGCTGCGGAACGTAGTACAGCTGCTCCGCCTCCGGCTTCTCGATACGGCCACCCCGCAACTGCCAGAGCTCACCCAGAAGGCGGAAGGTGGAGGACTTGCCGCACCCATTGCGGCCAATAATGAGTAGGTTCATCCCCGGCTTGACGTAAAACGACATGGAGTTGCAGAGGCACTCGCCAGTGGGCAGCACAAGAGGGACGTCGACGAACTCAATGTGGTTGCCACGCACGATATGGCCGAAAGAGCCCGCGTAGTTCACCATGGGCTTCCCGTCATTACCGCGCATCGAAAGGGTGCCAGGGGGGGAGTGTACAACTGGGGACTGCGCAGTGCAATCCGTTTGCATCTTCACCAGCACATCTGCATGGTCCAGCGCATTGAGCAACTGTGCCAGTCGGCGTGTGTAGCCCACAGCGACAAAGGCCCACTTAATGTTCCACATGAACTTCCCAATCGCAATGGCGAGTGTCTTGAACGTGTACGAGGCACACGTCAGCGTCGCCGTTGCCGCCTCGGCGGTCTTCGCCACGTTCCTCTGGTGCATCGCAGCCATGGAGCACACGACGTAGCCCACCAGCACTGACCCATACTTGTTGTGCAGGACCTCAGTGAAGTTGAAGCGAGACTGCACGTAGGCCGCGTAGCGCGACTGGTCCGTTACCGCCTTGAAGAGGCGCTGCAGCAGCTTCTCATAGAATCGAAACCCCTTCGTGACGGTGATCTCCTCCGCGTGGGTCAGTAAACTCTGATGTGCCCCTCGCACTTCACCCTCCTTCGTCATACGTTGCTGCACCATCAAGTCGAGGTTCGGGGCGCAGCAGACTACCCACACGGCAAAGCTCACGTAGTAGGACCATGTCATGAACGTCCCTTTCCACCCCGTCTGCCGCGCCAATGTGAAGGAGAAGGCGATGGCATCAACCAGCGGACGCGGAATGCCGGTGAAAAGGGTCGCCACCACGCGCGACCAGTTGCGCACATCCTCGGTGATGCGCTGGTCCACACGGTCTACCCCATGCAGACCCGCCAGCTGGAAGAAGACGCGGTGCTTCAGGTAACGGTCGGAGAAGTACGTGGCGAGGTTGTCGCGGAAGTGCAGTCCCAGCAGCTCCGAGTAGTAATCCAGCGTCACATGTAGCAGAGTGGCTGGCACGCAGGTGGCGGCAAATACCACCAGAGCACGCATGACGTGCCGCAGGTTGCCCTCGATTGCCGAGCGGCTTACCAGTCCGCTGACACTCACGAGGCGCACCGACACGTAGGCGCGGGCGAGTATCATCACGAAGATAATGTAGATACTCCGCGCCTCGCGCCCGTGGTAGTTGGGAATCGCCACGCGGAGCAGCTGCATAAAGCGTTGGGGCACAGACCTCTCTTGGCTGACCTGTTCGCTGTAAGGCTCAGCGGCAGCCGTGGAGTCAGAGGGGATGGCAGAAGACAGAGCACCAGCGCGCGGAACTGGAGAGTGCGGCGACGTAGGCATCGATTGCAACACGGATGCAGGGCTGCTCCCATTTCGTCCCCCGTCTCCAGAGTTGCCGCGCTCGATGGTGCCATGAAGACCTCGTATCGATGGTGGTGGCATTGCCTTGGCCAGCTGCCGCCCGCTCGATGTGGCATACATAATCGCGAGAAAGGCGAGAGAGCTACCCAGAGAGCTAGTCATGACGGGGTCCCGCAACCGCGACGCCGCGTACTCCCTCACATACTCGCCGAGCACCTCAGAGGAGACCATCGCGAAGGCAAGTCTCGAAAAATATATAGAAGCGAAAGGAGAGAACAAAGGAGACTTACTATGCGTCAGTCGCACAGACGTTGAAGCATAACTCTCGAGTCTCGTGAGTTTAATGTGTGAGTTATGTGTGTATCTACGGAATGAGTGTAGCTGAAATGGTGAATGAGAATGAGAAAGAGGCCCGCAACAAAGGAAAGGAGTACACGGCGAGTCTCAGCAAACAGCCGTGGTGACGGCAGAAGGAGGTTAAGAAGGCCTCTGTGTGTACATGAACGGGTGCGCGGCACTACCAACAACCACGCCACCACCACCGGCAGAGTCAATAAGTGGCTGACACACGAACAAAAAAGCAACGATGTGACAGACGCAAATGTGCCTCGCGCGGCGCGAGAGATCAGAGGGGTGCGTTGGAATGTGCCCCTTTACCCCCACGAGGCCGAATCAGCGGCAACTGGCGAAGGGTACTGAGAAGCGACGGCACTGCAGGAGGTCGAGGGATGTGAACGATGCGCACGGGAGGGTGTCAAAAGGGGTGCTGTACGAATGTGCACGAATGTGGAAGAGCGCAGCATGAAAGGGGAGAAACGAGCGAGAGTGGGCAAACGCCAATGCGGATTCATCATGTGTGGCGAGCAGCCTCCATCCATGCGCGTGCCTCTTTCCTCTGTGTGTGCCATAACGCAGAAGTCCACCGCTGCTACTTTACCCTCTCCCTCAGCACTCCGCACAGGCCACAGGTGCCTTCCCGTGCTTCTCCCTTCCTCCCTCGCTGCATCTCAATTGAAGTCCTAGCGTTGCTCCCACTGCAACAACACAGCGTGAAGGTGCACACAAGAGAGTGACTAGACTAGGAAGCATAAGGAACGAGCGTACTCAGCGAGGGGAAGAGAAGATAAAAGAGAAGAGGGCTGAAGCTCGTATTGCTGCCACCCATCATGCACATAGTTTCTGTGTGAGTGATACACGAGTACAGGCCATGAACGGAGTAAAAAAAGAGGGGGCCAATACGGTGCGGTGCAACGCACAGACATAAGCACCGATTCACACCCGCACGAACGGCGCTGGAGGAAGAACAAAGTGAACGACGAGCTGCGCTGATAACGATGAGTGGCCGAGGGGGTTGGAGGAGGCAAGTACAACGGCGACAGCGCCCCCCCCCCCCGCCACGCCCATCCATACACGCTCAGGCCTCTTCTGCCTGTAGCGCCATACCTGACAAAGGAAGGAAAAAAGGACTGCTGTTCTGATGACAACTCGCAGTTGACGTTACGGAGGCAGAGTCGATACGTCCCGAAGCACGGCTGGGTGGCAGTAGACCACGTGCTCAGGACCCCGTTAGATGAACCCCCCACCCACCCTCCTACCAGTATCCGCAGCACCTACTCCCGATGCAAGCAAACACACAAATGGCGCCCACTCGGACTTTCGCCCTCCACAGTGACGCCTACGCCGTCTCCACTGCGCTCAGCAGTTCTCGAATGTATCCGTGATACGTCTCGTTTGTTTCGTACAGAGACAGAAGTTCATGGTGCAGTCGCTCATAGTCCGCTACTGGCACCTGCACCGCTCGCTCTGGAAAGGGCGCCGTGTGCTTGATGGGGGCGAGTGCAGCATTTACCAGATTGCGTAGCGGGGCCTCGGGTAGCAGCAGCGAAGCACCCGGCATCACCTCCGAGGTGGCGGATGCCTCGGTCGGGTTCTTGGCGAGAAGTGCAGTCCGTTTCGCCATGAGCAAGCGGCGTGTGCGAAAGAGGGCGTTGATGACATGTGACTCCCGCTCCAGTGAAGGGCAGTGGTAAGCGGCAAGCACGAGAGCCGGCAATACCCCGGTGCACAGGAAGATGAGCAGCTGCGTAATCGACTCCACCTCGGTGGGGGACGGAGCGCTGGCAGAGACAGTAGCTGAACAAGGTGGTGCCTTGGGCACACTCGTCGATGCCGGCCACGTCGAGGAGACGCCAAGTGAGGAAAGTGTAAGGAAGGCAGTATCCGCACTGTGGCAATCTCCGCTGGGTGCACTACCTTCAGCTTCGGCAACTGCGTCGTCCATCTCCTGCGCCCAGCCAAACAGAAGGTATTCATGTCGAGCCGCGTACAGTAGTAGCGGGGTCACATCATGCTCCTGTGTGGAGCTCAAACGCGGCCGCGCGACCTCAAAGAACTGCGTCGTTTCCGTCGGCAAATTTGCGGCGAGCAGGTGCTCGTCAGGTGCGACTTTGACGTTGACAATGTCAGAGAGAGCCGCAACGTACAATGCGAAGGTCGATATGGGTAGACAGTCACTCAGAAAGTCGCTCGAGAGGAGTGCGGCAAGACGAACTGAGCACAGCGGAGCCACAGACGCCGTCCCGCCGCTTGCAGCCCTACTCTCGTCTCCGGCATCCTCCTCGGGTAATGCAGTCGCTGGTGGGAACTCGGCACACAGGGCAGCGAACAGATCGTCCGGCACCTGCGAGTCTGCGTCCGTGATGTTGCGTCCCATTTGACTCATCGCCTTGCCTACCCCGTAGTGAGATACGTGGCGCAGTATTGCTTGACAGCAGTGCCACTTGCTGGAGCTGTTGATCGAACTAGAGGCTGCTGAAGAACGCAGGCACACGCACAAGGCAGCGATGATCAGCGAATACGCCGTGAGCGGGTCTGGAGGAGGATTAGCACGGCTGCCGAAAAGGCCTGCGCTGCTCGCCAACGCATAGAAGCACTTGGCCGAATCCGCAGGGCTCAGCACTGACGCCTGCAGCTGCGTGTCCAACACCTGTTGCAGTTGAAGCAGAAACCGGCACCAGGCCATGGGGAGGCAAAACGGGCCAGTCTCCTGCCTCACGAGCCCTTCCATCTGAAGGAGAGTAAAGCCGATGTGGTACAAAGGGCCGACTGCAGTGATACGCAGCTGCTCATTTTCGCTGAGGTGGTGCTGCACGTAGGTCGAGAATCGAACTGAGGAGCCTTCAGTGCTTCCCAGAAGCCACTCGGACAAGTCTACTGGATCTGGGTAGAGTGTCCCTTCGTCCTCGTATCGCTCCAGCTCTGAAAAGTCCAACAACTGGAGCGGCGTTTCCGCGTCGGTCTCCTCGCCGGTGTCGTCCTCGTCTGCCACCTTCGCGCCCGCTGGAGCCCATGCAGTAGTTACTCTGGCTTTTTCCAGTTCCGCAGTGAGTCCCTGCACTTGTGCATCTCGCTGCGCCACCAGCCGCTGTGCAGCTTCCAGCTCGCCCTCCATCTCTGCCAGGGCAACACCACGATGCTCCAGCTTGCGCTTGAGGGCCGTGTTCTCTCGACTCATGCGCTTCAGCGACTGCTGCAATTTGCGTACGTCCATGTGCTTCGTTGGTGAATCTGCCGCCTCCTCCACATCGTCACTCCCCGCCCTCTCGCGTCTTCTGGGGGTGCTAAGTTCATCCATCTGAAGCGGTACGTTGGCGCCGGCGCCGTTGCCTTCAGCAACGTCTTCCCTGAGTCCTGTGAGCCGTAGTGGGCCTGTCGACACTGCCACAGGCGAGTTGCTCCCTGAGACGCCGTCACACACCAGCAAAAAGGAACCCACTCGGTCTGAAGTGCTTTGGGCTGCCGCCAGCTTATCAGAAGCAGTCTCCAGCTCCGCATGAATCTGCGCTACGTCTGCAGTGTGCTCGACCACCTCAACCTCAACCCCCTCCTTGGCTTCTTGTAAGCTGGGCAGTGCCGCCTCCTTCCCGGCTAAAATAGCTCTGGGATACTCCGCCAAAGCGGCCGTCTCGGCCGGATGCGCTTGCGGCACGTCCTCGGCCTTGCGCCGTGTCGACTTGATAATACTAAGCTGGGTCTGCAGCTCTGCTTCCAACTGGCTCAATTGGCTTTCCAGCGCTGCAATGCGGTTGTGGTGAGCAGTCTCAGCCTTCTGACTCTGAGTTTGCAGCTCTGCATGCATGACCTGAAGGGCACGGTGCTCCTCCTGCAAAGTAGAAAGGACAATTTCCTTGGTGTCAAGCACCTGCTGTAGGTGTGCAATGTGTCCATCCCCGGCCTCCTTCGCCGAGGCAGCACGGGTGTCCTCTGCCAGGTGTACTGTGGTAGGAGTGGGGAGTTCCATTGGTGCTGCGGAGGCAGCCTCCGCATTTTGTTTGGACTGCAGCAGCTCTGCTAGTTCTCTCTCCCAGGCCTTCTCTCGTTGGCTGTGTTGCTCATACCTTTCCGCCAACGCCTCCTCGCTCGCCCGAGCACGCCATGCCCACTGTGACTTCTCCTCCATCAGCCCACCCACCGTCTCCTGCATTACACGTAGCGCCTCGTCTTTCTCCACAGCCTCTTGTTGCAGCCGTGTCGCGACTTCAGTGAGGTGGTCCACGATGGACAGCACGGCGAGGCAGTCGCTTTGCTTTTCCTCCTCGAGGGCGCGGATGTGGTGCAACAGATCTGGCCCTAACGCAGCAACAGGTTCTCTGGCAGACGTCATGGAGGCTAAGCGCGGTAGAAACTTAGCCACGCGATGAAGCGCATCTGCCAGTTCCTCCGCGGTCGGCGGCGGACTGCTGTTGTTGTGCAGGCGTAGCGCGCTCAGCTCACCTTCATGTGCTGCGAACAACGCTGAGGATCTCGCACACGGTGGTGCACTGGCGTCCTCCGTCACTACGTCTGACTTGCTCTCCACTTCGTGTACCGCGCTGGGGTAAAAGCGCGCCACCTGCTTCACAACTGCGAGCGCCGCCTCGTGCACCGGGGACCACGCACCAGTCTCGAGAACAGAGTGAAATGCAAGTGGCGCGTCCGTGCCAGCGCTCGGGAGAGCGCGATGGGGCGCCGCACTAACAAGACTGGCCCACTCCAAGCACTGCCGCTGCAGTTTGTTGCGCTCCCGCACAAGGTGCTCCACCTCCTGCTGGCTCTCGCGCAATGCGGCCGCTGATGCGGAGGTCCACATCGGTCGGTGTGGCTCAGGCGTCGTGCCCCCGGTTGTCCGTAATGGCGAGGCCACAACGCCGTTGGGGCTCTCGAAGGAGGACGCCATCCAGGAAGGGCCGGAAGGCGCCGGCACTGAGAACGTAGACGAGGGTGATGACCATCCTCTCGACGACGGCGCGGACATGTTGGGCGCGCCAGCACCACTGACGGTAGAGCAGAGTGCCTGCTTCAGCTGCTGGATCTGCTGCAGGTTCTTTCGGTGGCGCTCCTCGGCCGCCACTAGGTGCGGAACGGTCGTGCCATCGGCACCGTTCGCACGCGAAAAGGTGCGTCGCCGTTGCGTTGGTGGTGCTGTCTGCATGTGGACCGCCGATACTTTAAGGATGAAAGAGGGGCCAATGAGGAAATGACAAGGAAATAGAGAAAACACAGTGAGACGATTTGCAACTCACTTCTACTGTAGCCCTTTCGCCAGTAGAAGTTGCTACTCTACGTAGGCTCCAATAGGGCTGTCGAGTAAACCGTATGGGCGGTGTAGTGAATGTCTATGCATCTATTTAGGGCGAAGGGTTGCCTCGCTGGTGGAAGTTGCAAAGCAAGACGTGAAGTGGAAAGTGAAGATGACAACAGCAGCGGCACATACCGCAGAAACGCTTGACTCTTGGGCGGTTGGAGGGGCCGCTGAGGAACTGCTTCAGTCGACTGCGAGAAAAGGGAAATGTGAAAGCGTGGGAAATCGCTAAGCTTTCATGCTGACAAAGCAGCGCTAGTCAGCTGCGCCTCGCCAGGCTGAAGGTCAATCACGCATCTGCGCAGAACCTGTCAAAGAGACCCAAACAGTAGAGCAGACTGACTTTGTTTCTTTTTTTTTCGTTTGGTCCACACGCCGTCATTGCAAGAGAAGAAGATGCAAAGATGTTCGTTTAGCACACCGGCACTCGCTTTAGATATCGTGTCGATAGCGGTACGCGCCTGGCCGGTGACAGAACACCTTGAACACCCTGTTGCCTCAAAGGGGTTGACTAATTGTTCTTCGCCTGTGGCTTCGGATGGAGAAGAGGGCGCCGATGTGCAGCGTTTCCATTAAGTGAGAAAAAGAAACAATCGCTGTCATCAGCCCCCCAAAGAAGAAGGCAAAAACAGACAGTAGGGCAAGCACACTACAGGTTAGCTGTAGCAGAAGGCTGCACTACGTATTTCCAGATGAACTTTGCTTCGGGGCACTCCGCTTTGAGGCCTTTGACGATAGCATCACGCTGGTCCCTTGATGCCGCCAAGGCCACGGCGATGCCACCACGGCCGGTGCCGGACAGTTTCGCACCGAGAGCGCCATAGGCGCGGCACGTTTGTACAATCGACTCCAACTCACGACATGACACACCAATTTTTCGGCACAAATCATGATTGGCATTCATCAGCTGACCCACACGCAGGAGATCGCCCTTCTGCAAAGCCTCGCGAGCCTGAGAGACAATGTGAGTGTAGTTGTCACATAGTCGCTGGAACTGTTCTGGTTGCCTCTCCTTCATCTTGCGCACGTCACTTACGACAGCCGTGGTGCTAGCAGTGATGCCGGTGCCCACAACGACTAGGTAGAGACACTGTTGAAATGCAATGGACTTCATGATAGATTTGCCGCTATGGCGGCGGTACGAAATGAGTCCACCAAACGTGGCAGCCGTGTTATCCACCCCACTAGGTGTGCCGTGGTAGCCGCCCTCGCCGACAAAAGCGCTCTGATTCACTTGTTCCTCCGTCAAGTTCAGCTGGTATAACTCACTCAAGGCTCGTGAGAAGGCGACAACGTCGCTGGCGGAGGCACCGATGCCACTGCTCGGTACCAGCGGTCCGCCGATAAACATCTTCAGCCCATCTCGGGACAGGTCCACTTGCAGGTGATCGAGAACGAGCTGATGCGCCTTCTTCTGCTCGCCGCGCTTCTGCGTAATGTAATCGGGAATCGCAGGGCGCTGGTCGTTTACCTGCAGACCGGGGACGCCGGGGGTCACCTCCAAGCGACATTCGGTATACTCCCTGATCCCAGCAACAATCGCCTCGGCACCGTACACGACAAAATGCTCGCCAAAAAGAATCACTTTACCATACCCAATGTGCTTACCGGTCGTCTTGCTTTTGACGGGCTTCGGCATTGAGAGGAAGTGCGAAGTGGAGAGGAAGCTAAATACCTGTTCGTAGAAGTGAAAGTGATGATCCAAAAACTGAGACTTCTGCTACCAAAGTGAAAACGCAGGGACAACACGGAGGGAGAAGGAAGTGCCTGATAATGAGGATATAGAAAGAAGCTCGTAGAGCCAAGACGGCAATGTGGAAGAAAGCAGTTTTCGTAGAAACACTTCTGAGTGCTTCATCAGCCCGTCGTTTTCGGACCAGCAAAGCCTAGCATGCTCATCAGCCCTGCAACTGACCACAGAGAAGTACATAACATTCCAAAGAGAGCACAGAGTTGTATAGTAGTAGTAAGTGACTAAGCAGGCATGCAATCACCTCAGCAGCGAAGTGGCAGCACCTTAAAGGTGACAGAGGGTGCAGAATTTCATGGAATGTTAACTGCAGCCGTCTTCTATGAGAGATTACTGCACCTGTCAACTCATAAAGAGAGCAACATCATTAATGAACAGGCTCATCTCCATGCTTATCCTTCCCGGTGACTGCCACGGCCAAGGATGAGAGACAACGGGGTGAAAGAGAGGACTAGTTCTTGAGTGAGAAGAGGGGAGAGAACATGTGAAATATGAGTCACACCTAGAGCTGCCAAGTGGTGGCCTACAGTAACCCACCGTCCAATATGATGGTGTACTGCAATGTGCTACAGCTGGTTGTAGTAGACATTTAGTATACCGAGCGCACCCAGGTCATAGTATCCCTGTGTAGTTGCACAGATAGAGGAGGGAGATAATACAATAGAGGCGAATGAGCCCAGGTGCGTTTCACTGCAGAATGTAGGCACGTTGCTTTGATAGAGATGGAGAGCATCGTGTGAGCCAAATTGTCCGCATACTGCAGCTGGTTTGCTCGGCTAACATTTACTTTTCCATCAAGAGCAATTACGTGCACGGTGCGCCCATCGCGAGCTGCCTTTTCTTTCTTTGATCACAAAACACTATGAGTGCAAGAGCAAAGCCAAGTGTTTAGGCACTTAGATGGGGGGAAATCGGTCAAGAATTGGTTGAGGGGCAGCCCCTTACAAAGGAAACAAAAACAAGATAGAGAGAGAACTCGAAAGCCGTCGTATGGAAACGACAACTACATACGTAAATACGTAGTGAAGAAAGCAAAAGGTTACTCAGCAGGGCTGAAACAGGTGAATCGCGTCACTAAAACTCTACCAAAGTGAGCCATCGGCGTTATCAGAGAGAAATGCGCCCCAATAGAACGGAAAGGCCACTAGAAGCGAAGACTTACAGATCGCCTACGACAGTGAGCCTTGGGTAACCAGACCAAGGACAAAGCATTCTATACAAAACTGTGTCATCTTTACCGCCATCGATAGGAAACACACAGCAGAGCACCGAACCAGTGGTGTCTTTGTAGTCACTTTCACTTTAGCCGATAACGATTGTGTAGATAGTGGCAGCAGTACCGAAGACAATGGCTACCACGCCAGCAATCAAAATAAGGTAGGTGCAGCAGTAATTGATTACGCCAACAGAGCGGAGCGACCAACCACCAGCGAACATCACAAACAGGGCAGGTAAAATGAACCCGACGAAACCGCCACAGAAGCCCCCTGTGAAGCCAAATACTATATTCACGTTCGGTACAAACAGTCCGAGCAGGAGTATGAGCACCGCTAGAGAAACGGCTCCAATGAAGTATTTCCAGTACACCACGGTGTAGGGATCCCAGCCAAGGAGAGGAAAGAGAGCGCTGCGGCAGGCGTTGTTCAGCAAGCCAAAGGAGGCACAGATCTTGATGAACACACCAACATAAGCCACAAAAACCTGCGGCTGTTTTACTGGGTTGTAGTGCAGAAGGATGGAGCCTTGTACTTCCCCAAAGTCGAGGTACCCAAAAAGACCTGTGATGTAGTATAGAACTCCACAGATGGTCATGCTCACGGCAGCGCAAATAGTGAAGCGACGCACATTGCGAGGCCGCATCTCAAGCGCGACTTCCACGCAGTTGATCTGACACATGTAGGAAAAGATGAACACACCGAGGCCCTCAATGGCTGTGTTGCCGCTGTTAATCAGCCGTGTTGTTGGGCGAGGACTCGCGCTCATCCCGTTCATAGCACTGTGGATGATGACCACAAACGCTAAGTACAGGATGAAGAGCATGCCGAAGGCAGAGACGTAGCGGAGTGAATTGATCTTACGCGGCAGAACGAGCGGGAACATAAAGACTAGCCAGAAGCCAGTAGTAAGGAGCTTCAGACCCACGGAAGTGAGGAGGAACGATGGTGTTGACGCAAAGGAGCTGAGGATCGGCTTGAGGAGGTCACCGATGGTCACGACGTAGGCAACGGCACCACCAAAGATGTGCAGCGCGCGTATTATAGCGACAAAAATGTCCGCGTGGGTATGCAAAAGATGCTTCGCCATCTGCTCGAAGGAGTGCAGCCCTGTCCTATCTGCCACCTGAACGAGGAGGCGCATGGAGTACACTGTTTCCGCCGTGATCAGTACAAGGTAGACAGTGGCCATAATGATGCCGACGCTGTGGAAAGCAGCGGGAAGGCCGAGAATGCCGGCGCCGATGGTGGTGGAAGCCATGCTAAAGCAGCTCGACACCATGCCTCCATATGGGATCATAACTTGCAGGAGGCGGCTGATAGTGTGCAGGTTGCTGTCGTTCTTGCTCTTGGAATCCGAGCTGTCATCTTGATAAACCTGCGCGGACGGCTTGTTGCCATGGGGAGAATCAAGGCCGATGAGCTTATTGACGTACAAGTTGACCTCTTGGGGAACGTCCTGCTCTGGCAGGATATTTAGCTCCTGCTTTGCTACTGGTGACTCCATTTTCTTTTGGTATGGCTTTTTTCAGCAAGTGGTGTTTTTGGTGCTGCAAATGAGATGTATCAGCGCGTGGGGAAAAGGAAAGGGGAAGGGTACATGCCTTGCTTTTTTGTTCCATGCAACAGGGATGAAGTGGCGGGAAATTGGACACGAGCTTCATGCACGGCGTGGCGGCAATAGGGCGCTGCGTGCGGGCCTCGTGACTGCAAGGGACCGTCTTCACACGGGAAAGCGCCTTGGCGCAACGCCGTAGGCAACGAGGCCGGGTGATGGTCGGTCGTCGGGGCGGGCGCGGCATGGGGTTCGCGGCCCGGTGGGGCGCTGTGGGGGCGTGTCTTCTGCGCGGGGTGGTCTGGCGGGCTGGCTCCGGTGGTCTGGCGGGCTTTGGGGGGCTCCTTGTCGGGCGAGGGGGGGCCGCTTTTTTGGTGTTTTTGGTGTCGGGCAACGCGCCGGGGTGTCCCGATGCCCGGGCCCCCAGGAGCAGCCTTCGTTCCACCATCCGCCCGCGGGCAATGCACGCTTGCCAAGCTTCTGCTGAAGATGCTGTGCCCCGGGAAAAAAAAGAAGTTGCTCCCCTGGAAAGGTGGAGCTCCAGGGAAACAACCTCGACTTATAATTTCTATTCCTTTGCCCGAAGGCAGTATCAGGAGTTACTCTGATAAGAACAGTTTATAAACATGATCTTAGCTAAATAGCCGAGAAGATATGCTACACGAGGCGTTCACAAAAGCAGAGAGGCTACCACATGGCTTACACCGTTTTGTCCTGGGGTGCGCCGCTGTTAGCTGACGTTCCTGCCGAGCGTGTTTTGTAGTTCAACGGGCGCCGCCGCAGTGCACTGCCGACTAGGTCGCGGGTTCGATCCACTACACCAACACATTATTTTGAACGTATCGACCTTTTAAGAGAAGCAGTTGTGGGGATGTAGCTCAGATGGTAGAGCGACCGCTTAGCATGCGGTAGGTATTGGGATCGATACCCAACTTCTCCATTTTTTTTTTGGTCTGGCCAGAGGGCCCGGCTCGTCATTGTAAGGGGAGGGGGCGGTGCTTGTCCGGGAAAGAAGGAGTTTACGGCACACATCCGCAGCGAGGTCACCCAGGCGCAAAGTTCCGCCGTGGCACATCGCCCTTCAGACAAACTCCCTCGCATAGTCTTTTTCGACTACAGCGCGGAAAGAACAACACGGCGCACCCGCTTTTACATGCAAGCGGTTCTGTGCGTGACATTCCTTTGTACAAAGTGTTTATTCTGCTATTTAGCATGGGTTTACTTGCACTCTACTCCAAGCCTGTCGCAGGGCTCATCGCGTGGTGCGAAGCAGCCGTAGACACGCGTTACCGCACTGTCCACACAGTGACCTGAGCACGTCCTCTGTCCCAAGCTCTGCCCACCTGCCTCACGCAGGTCGCGCCACAGCCCCTCCCATGGTGTCTGTCGCCACCTGGTGTATCTCCCTCGGTGGCTCAGGCTCTCCACACCAGTGGGCAACAAGAGGGGTGAGATACACTCAAGACCGGCTGACACTCCGTCTATCGTACAGATCATACAAATGTGTTCTCTGTTGTAGGTCGGTTCGACCAAAATCCGCCCAGAACCCGAGCGCTGCCATCAGTAGCAATTAATTGCTCTGACTTCGCTGCGCCGTGGGTGCCTGAGCCTGTGGCCACCCGAAGTGGCTCGGCATTGGCAGCAATAGGAGCTGTCTGGCTTTCCCTCGAACGAAGCGGGCACTGGAACCTGAGATGCCACGCTCTGAAGCGGTCAGCATCACCAGGGAATCTCCGCTCGTTACGAGAAAAGAAGAAAAATGAGAAAAACAAAGGGTTGTGGGGAGTCCGAAAGACATGTGCACCTGCCACGCTGATGGCCGACAAGCGTCATGGAAGTCAGACACGCTGGCTTCTTTAGCCCGCTGCACTGCGCCCCTAGGAGAGGCCGAAAAAGGAAACCCCTACAGGAGAGCGCTATGGCAGGGGCACGTTTGACAAATGAGTGCCACCGTACATTATGCTGCTTTGTCGCTGCAAGGAGAACGGGGTCGGGCGTCTGCTCGTGTTCTTCGCTGTACGGCGCACTCCACGCAATCGACTGTTTGGGGCTGCACATTGCGGATGTCACTGCGACCAAGTGTGTCTCCATTGATGGGCGTGTGGGTGGCAACTGAGCCTCCTTAGATTCGCAGTTACGCAGCATCAACCGCGGGAGTGCCACAAAGAACTCAGCCTACCCAGAGATGGGAGAAACACGAAAATGACGAAAAAGTAGATGTGCCGCAGGCAGCTCTGGCGTTCCATTCGGTGATGTGTGCGGGTGGCAGACTTCGTCTCGTTGCTGCTCTTCCTCCAAGAGCGGAACATGCACCGACAGAGCACCAAACACTGCTGCATATGCTGGCTGGCTGGGAGAAAGATGTCAGTGGGGGGGGGGAGACGCTACGAAGACAGACGGAAGAAAACCAGAAAAATGTTCCACGGAGGGGGAGTCACCCACCCGCCAAGCCAAAGAAAGCACGAGGGCAATGGAGAGGGAGAAGACGAACCTGCTGACTCCGCGACCCGACAGAATCGCACTCTACCGCGTCGATACCTAGCGAGCCCATCGAAGGAGAGCGCAATGATGAGACACACGCAGGCCGAGCAAGGAGACAGGCGTATCGACGAGAAAGCGACGGAGGAAGAAGAGGGGGGGGGGGGCGAGCATCTTTATCAGGGTCAAACCGAGAAACTCACGCAGCAAGGCGAGATGGAAACAACAGGAAAGCGAAAACGCCGAGTCAGAGAGCTCAAATCGCATGGGGCCTTTTTTAGATCCTTTGCACTGCACGCTCGGACCGCGAACGTTTCCTTTGCTTCCTTTCCGCTTACACCAAGAGAGCGAGAGAAGCGTGCAAAGCTGATGGGGGAAACTCTCTCGTGGCGATTTAGGGTCTCTCTCAGCGGCGTGCGGGTCAGTGCGAGTGCTTGTGGCTGATGGAAAGCTAGATCTCCTCTCTGAAGGACGCTTTCCGAGAGCCAAAGTCGCCGCCAGAAAGAAGCGGCGCCGCAAATCGGATCGACAACGGCAGTGCGCTCTTCTTCCCGCGTCTACTCGCGACCACACCTGCGAGAAGTGCCCTGCTCCTGCGCTCTGCAGAGACATCAGAGGCCCGCCCATACATACGACTGGATAGGGAAGGGGATGGGAGATCATCAAGTGGGGAGAAGAGGCATCCCTCCGGGATTTAAGATGCGAAAGGAGAAGAAAGTAGAAAAGGGGGAGGGGGAGGGGGAGGAGGAACGCTCACACTAGGCAATGAAAACAGGCAAACATGAGTACCCCCGCAACAGTTTCTCTCTTCACGCAGCCGAAAAGAGGGGGGAGAGAGAGTCCTGTTGCAGCACTACACATCAAACAAAACAGTAGAGAGAAAATGTAATGGACAAGTTTAAAAAAAAAAAAGAGCATACGCGCACACGCACTGCAAGAAAGAAGTACGCATATTGTGAATTGCACTGGAGCAAAGGCGAAAACACACAGCGAGAAGGCAACACACGTCATCCGGGCGCACCCCGACCCTCCCACACTTCAGAAAAAGACACACACGCAGCTGGCCTCCTCTTCCTCTCACACTGCCGCCGACCCTGCACCCGCGAGCAACCAGCGCAGACGAACATTCGCCTTCTTCACTCCGGAAAGCAGGC
>NC_009323.2:254779-310555 GCF_000002845.2 Leishmania braziliensis MHOM/BR/75/M2904
TGCGCACGACTGGTGCGGTCGAAGCGAGTTCCCCGGTGGATGCCGTTTCGCGGACGACTAGGAAGAGAAATGGAAAGAAACCCTTTCGGAAGAAGCAGGAGGACGTGGCGGACAGGGAGAAAAACAGAGGTGAGTCGCGTCTCCGCTGACTCACAATCTACAATCGGCTGTTCGGCAAGAACACTTCGCTTCTAAGCGTGGCAGCGGCCGCACAGAAATTGGGCATGCAGAAAACAGCGGCGTCAAGATAAGAACGTTTCCGGTGGTAAAACAAACGCAAAGAGAAGAGAAGCAGAGAGAGCGCTAAGGCAGAGAGAGCGCTAAGGCAGAGAGAGCGCTAAGGCAGAGAGAGCGCTAAGGCAGAGAGAGCGCTAAGGCAGAGAGAGCGCTAAGGCAGAGAGGTCCACAGAAAAAAAAATACAACAGTTAAAAGGGCCACCACTGGTTGACAAGACACAGCAATGAAGCAACTCGCATCGCTACATGATTCACACGTGGCACACGTGCCGACTGCCTATACACTGGAGCAAATTTAGACGAAGCTGAAGTACACAGTGGAAATGGTGCCAAAGACAATCGCAATGACGCCGGAGATCAGCAGAAAGTAGGTGCCGAGGTAGTGCCAGATCCCCACGGACTTGAGGCTCCAGTTGCCAGCGTACATGACATACAACGCCGGGAGGATAAAACCAATGAAGCCGCCAGAGAGGGAGCCGGCGAGGCCAAAGACGATGTTGATATCGGACACGACTAGGCCGAGGACGAAAGCGGCGATGGCGATTGGTACGCTCACCAGCGTGTGCTTCCAGTACGGCATCGTCTCCACGTCCCAGTGCAGCACCTGAAAGAGGGCTGTGCGACAGGCGAGCATGTCCAGCGAGAAGGCGGCGCACAGCTTCACAATAAGACCAATAAAGACAACAAAGAATATGGGGCTCTGGTACGGGTTGTACTTGTCGAGGATGTTGCCCTGTAGAGAAGGTCCAAACTCCGCGTACCCGAAGAAGCCAGTGAGGAAGTAGAGCGTTCCACAGAAGCTGCAGCTCAGGATCGCTTGAAGCGTGACCTTACGCGTTGTACTGTTAGTGTTCTCGAGGATGATGCGGCCGACGTTCACCTGGCACAAGTAGCTAAAGCAGAAGATGGACAGTCCCGAGACGGCTGCGTTGCCGGGACGCACTGTGGCGAGGTCTTTGCGGATGCCGCCCTTGAACCCGTACGCGATGGAGTGGTAGACAACACAGACGACAAAGATCATGATGGAGAGCACACCAATGGCGGAGGCGTAGCGGAGGGAGTTAACTCTCTTAGGTAGCACCAGCGGCAGCATAAATAGCAGCCAGACGGCGGTCATGATGCAGCGCCGGCCGTTCTTCTGCTGCAGAAATGGCGGCACCGTAGGGTGGGCGAGGATCGGCTTGAAGATGTCCCCAATGGCAACCACGAAACCAATCGCCCCACCTAAGCAGAGAATCCACATGAGTATGGCGACAATAATGTCGCCACCGCGACCGAAGAGAGCGCGGGCAAGTCCCTCGAAGCTGTAGATGCCGGTCTTCTGCATGGCAATGGATAGCTGCGTGATCGAATACACGGTAAGGCTGGTGATGATGATCAGGTAAACCACCGCCATTACTATTCCAGATGTGTTGAAGGCGGACGGAATCGACATGATACCGGCACCTAGCGTCACACACGCCAGGTTGAATGCGCCTGAAAGCAGGCCACCGTTTGGGATGATGGCGTCGAAGACGCGAGCGAATATGTTTCGTCGCTGCTTGGTTCCCGCACCCTTCGCTTCATCTGGCACCATAGCGCTTGATAACTCCCGGCTCTCCGTAGCCCCGTCAATGTCGTCTACAGTTTTTTTCGCAGGGGCTTCTGAGAAGTCGAAAAGGGCCGTCTGGCTCCTACGCTTGGAGGTCTCATTCACTACGCCCACGTCCCTCCAATTTGGTTCCACATCCACTGGTTGTGCAGCAGGTGCTTCATAGTGATCGCTGTGGTGACGTCCTTGTAGCTCCACCTCATCCATCTTGTGAATGTCGAGCAATGATTCGCGGTTGCCAGACATGTTTAGGTGCGGGCGTGCCTGTTTTCCGGTGACGTTAACGCGTTTGTGTGGCCGTGCTGCGTGTGTGCGTGTGCGTGTGTGATGTTCGATATGAGGTGGGGGCAGGGGAGTGGGGAGGGAGGGGAGGGGAGGGGAGGAGGGGAGGAGGGGAGGAAAGAGACGAAAAGAGGCAAAGAGAGAAAAGAAAAGTTACCTTCTCGTTTTCTTTTTTTTGGTGTGTGAGTGTTTTGTGCGAGCGTGTGCGTGTGTGTTTGCCTCCGGCAGTGCGTGCGTGGCTCGAATGGCTCCGCACTTTAGTAGTGCACGGGGTAAGAG
The DNA here is from genome assembly GCF_000002845.2 of Leishmania braziliensis MHOM/BR/75/M2904. NCBI lineage: Eukaryota > Euglenozoa > Kinetoplastea > Trypanosomatida > Trypanosomatidae > Leishmania > Leishmania braziliensis. Next base: position 257,169 of record NC_009323.2, read on the forward strand.
GGGGGGGGTGGGGGGGCAGGGCTGGAGGGGAGCAGAGACACCCGGTTTGCTCGGGCAACGGTTACTTCTCGGAATGCTTGTGAATGTGTAGTACACGAGAAAGACTGAGGGCAAAACACCAGCGTTTGATACCTCACGCTATCCTGAGTGTTAGCCGACTCGCTGTCTGCATCCACGCAAAGGCGCACAGAACTGAGACCGAAGAGAAGTGTGAAGGGGAACTAAGCAGTAGCGAATGTTGCACTGTGGGAGGCCCCCGAAAGACACAAGGGCGGGAGCAGGGGCGCTCGCCGTGCTCAAAGTGTCCTTCTTGCTCTTTCGCTATGCCTCTGAGTTCAGAGGCATACGATGGAGATAAAAGACGTGCGTATGAGGTCGCGCGCCCTGGATGGCGTAAAAGCGAAAGAGAGGAGAGAGTCACACACCAAACGGATCTCGTTGTAGCGCCGTGTATATCTCGTGGTATGTTCGCAATATGTGGAGTGGAAAAAAAATAACAACAACACGCAGAGGAGAAAGAAGTGTTAGTGTGAAAGAGAGAAGAGAGATTTAAAGTGCCTCCGTTGCCTGCTTGCCTGTTCGCGTTTGTTTGGTTTGATCGATGCAGATTTTGCATGTGCAGGTAATATGGGCGTATACAGCGCAGGCAGACAGGCATGGAGGTGTGTATGTGCGTTGTACGAGATCAGGCGTGCATGCATGTTTGCGCGTACGTTCGATCGTAGAAGCCGTAGAAAAAGGATATAAGCGAGGGAGGAAGAGCCAAAGGATGAAGAGGGTCGACTACGCCAGCTTCACTGTTGTCAACGCAGTGCGGGTGCTACTCCCATGAGCAGAGCCGGCCAAGCGTCGCTCGCAAGGCCGCCAACGGCACTCGTGTCCTACATAAAGAGAAACAAGGCCACGTGATGCGGGGGCGGGGAAGGGGGAGAGGACGCCCCGGCGGTATTTCTCGCTCGCGCATGCCTAAGGTGCATACATGCAGTGAGGGACACCACACACACATTCATAGGTTTGACTTGCACTCTGTTTGCTTTAGGAGTGCCTCTGTTATACACTCCCGCCGTGGGTTATCGTATACAGCAGTAAAGAGGTGCACACGAGGTTGGGCTTTCTAACCAGGTCTGTGGTACACGCATGCAAAACACCAGTGGAAAGGGAAGACACAGTCGCCCTCTCCCTACCTAAGACGATATCTTCGCCCATGCACACAACACCTTCGACTGCCTACCGTAGCACAGGCTCGGCCAACTTCACAGGAAAGGACGAAGGGGGGGGGGAACGAAAAGAAGGGAAGAAGGAAAGAACGACATGAATTCAGCCGTGCGCTTCGTTACAGGCAAGACGTGGCCACTGTGGTCGTGTGTCTGGTGGCACCGTAGTAAAGGGTAAGGAGGCGCCACATTGAACCACAGCGGTCTTGCTGTTCGGAAGAGGGCGAGGGCGATTGCAGAAGCGAGAAAACACTGTAGTCAGTGTCCACAGCGCCTATCCTCCGCCATCAAAACAACAACAAAAAAAAGAGAGACGACGGCAACATCAAAGGAGAGGCGGCTGAAAAACGCGGTGGGCTCGCGTGCTCGACATTGCACAGACGCCCAGTTCAGCTGCAGAGGTGCATCGACATGGGCATCAACCAGCGTCAGACCAAATGGCAGAGAGCGCGCGCGCGACGTCAGAAATGGAAACAAGACAGAGATCACCGGCGAAACGCCAATCCCACACAAACGAGGAAAAACGAAAGAAGTCTCGGCTCAGACTGGGGTTACTACACCGAGTCCACTGGGGTACCGCTGTGTTGGTAGGTCTAGCGAGAGAGGGAGAGGGAGAGGGAGAGGGAGAGGGGGAACTCCCCCGCTGGCCATGAACGCTGGTCTGCCTCTTGTTTTGCAACTTTCACTCCTCCACATCTCCCGCGGGCCATCGATATTGCTTGACAAGAGGGGCTCAGTGCACGACTATTCGCTCGTATTTGCGGGAATGGCGTACATCCTTTACTGGCGCAGATGCGGATGGGGAGGGAAGAGAGGCAAAACTACCAAAGTGATTACCGCATCTGCTCCTTCACCTCTCTCTCCCCCATGCACGTTACTTAGAGGGCGAATGAGCTCCGGGTGGTGCTGTAGATGGTGGTGACAGTACCGAAAACTACAGAAACAACACCCCCGACGAGCAAAAGATACGTAGCCACGTAGTTCAGCAGGCCCACTTCGCGCAAGGTGAAGTGGCCAGCGTACATGTAGAACAGCGCTGGCATGATCATGCCGATGATGCCGCCGCAGAAGGAGCCCAGAAGCCCCAGGACGGAGTTAATAGTGGGGATGAAGAGGCCGCAAAGCAGCGCCGCCGTCGCTGGGATCGCCATGATGAGACAGTGCTTCCAGTACGGCACCTCCTCCGGCGTCCAGCGACAGAAATGGTAGAGGGCGTCACGAAACGGGATCATGTGGAGGGCAAAGGCAACGCAGATCTTGACGACGATGCCAATGTAGCCCACCGCCATGTAGGGCTCCTTAATGGGGTCGTACAGGGAGAGCACCGAGTCTCGCACCTTGGAGCCAAAATCCAAGTAGCCAAAGACGCCAGCGAGAACGTAGAGCAGCATGCACAGCCCAGTGGCGATGGCCGTGTAGAGGGTAAAGTGGAACACCGTCTTGTGTTTCATCTCGAAAAAGATATCGTAGGCGTTGAGTTGCACCATCAGACTGAAGAGAAACACGCCGAGGCCCTCCAGCGCCTCGTTGCCCGTGCGCATGAGGCGCACCTCACTGCGAATCGATGGGTCGTGCAGCCCGTTCGTGGCAGAGTGGCCAATTACGCACGCCACAAAGTACACAATGAAGAGCACCCCAAAGGTGGACACGTAGCGCAAAGAGTTCACTTTCTTCGGAAACACAAGCGGCAGCATGATGATCAGCCACACCACCGATGTAATGACACGGTTGCCCTGCTTTGTTTTGAAGAATGCGGGCGCACTGGGGGCTTTCAAAATGGGGGTCAGAAGCGTGCTCGTTGCGATAATGTACGCGACAGACCCGCCAAAGCACTGGATGATGATGAGTACCGCCAGGAAGTAGTCGGCGCCGCGGCCGAGCAGCATACGCGCCGACTGGGCATAGCTCCGAAGTCCCGTCTTGATCATTACCTTCGCCAGCAGATTCATAGAGTAGATCGTACCGGCCCCAGCCAGGATGAGGTAGACGCAGGACATGATCACCCCGCTCAGGTTGAAGCCGGAGGGGATGGAAATGATGCCGGCACCGAGAGTGGCCGAGGCAAGGTTGAAGGTGGTGGCGAGGAAGCCACCAAATGGCACGACCACGTTAAAGTAGAAGCGCAGCACGTGGATCGCCTTGCGCAGCGTCCCGGGTCGCTTTGGCGGATGCTGTCCAGCTTCGCCACCTTCCTCCTCACTTTCCAACACGTCTTTTCGGTGATCACTCTCACATGTGTCATTCTGCTTGCGGTGAAGCCGGTCTCCATCCAAAAGTACCTCCGACATGCCAAACGGGTCCTGGTCGATGTCAGACAAGTTGATGCGTAGGCGGCTTCCATAGTCGTCCTCCTTGAGATTATCATCGTTGTCCTGCATTAACTGTGGCCTCGGAAATGCGGAATCGTCGCCCGGGTGAGTCTCGCGCTGCTGCTGCTGCTGCTCATCCTCCCGCTGGCGAAGGTCTTGCACACTCTTCCCTAACGGCGCCCTCATGATTGCGTTGCGGCGAGAGAACGAAATAAAAAAGAGGCGCAATGGCCGAGTGTGCGTGTCGAGGTGAGGTGTGTGCGTGTGGGGGGAGGGGAGGGAAGGTGTCGTGCGAAACTGTGAAGCGGACGGTGAGCCGGAGGGGGCAACCGTGCCGATGTATAGAACGAACGCGATCGATTGGTCGCAGTCGAAAAAAAGGGTGGACACGGCAGGGACGACTGCGTGGGGATAAGCGGGGACCTCAGCGTGGCATGCAGACAGTAGAGAGGGGGGAGGGGAGCCAAAGCGAAAGAAATAGAGAAGAGAGGGAAAGCACACAAGAGCGTCATGCGTGTCCCCTATCAGGAGCTACTGCATGCCTGGCAGTACCTGGCGAGTACCCGAGAGGACAGCACCACGCCTCTCCTCCAATGCCCCCCATTGCACAAGAGGGGGCTGGGTGCATGGTCCCTAGCCATCTCAGTCATGTGCGCCTCCGCGTTGTCTCTTACCGAGAATGCCACCCCACCTATGGTGACCGTCAGGCAAACGAGAATGGGGGCAGCGAAACAAAACAAAACAAACGACATATGCCGGCCCGATCCCGCAAGAGGTGGTGGCACAAGAAGAGCCATCGCGTTACTCTCCTCGTCTATTCCAGCGCTCATCGCTTGCTCGTATACTGGCAAGAGCTCTGGAGCACTTTTCTGTCGTTTCCCCGGTTGTTTGTTGAAGCTTTTCGCGCCCTCTGCTCAATCTGCACGCACATCTGCAGTCCACCCCCCGACATCTACCCACCCACGTATTCAGCGTGTGCCTCACATCTGGGGGGGGGGGGAAGTGGGGATGGGCGGGTGAGACAAGAAGCAGAGAAGACGCGAGCACTCGTGCGCGTCTGGACTTAGCAAGGTGCTTTTCCTCTTTTTTATGCATCTCTGCCGATCTACGGACCCGTGCTGGCGTGTGTGTGCCGTCGCACACTCACCCAAGAAGAAAGGCCAGAGAGGCACAGGGGGGGGGGAAGTCATGGTGAGGGCAAGACAGAAGAAGAGGGGAGGGGGACTGGGAGGATACGCAGCGCACACATATATATATATATATATATATCGGCCCGATGCTCAGCCCCTCTGCTGCTTTGTACGGGCGCGCACCTGTACAGCCTAAGAGAGCCGTCGAACTCCGCTCCTCATTAACCGCCACACACACAGCTGCCATCGATCTCCTCTCTGTCTCTTTTTCACACTGCCTTCTTGCAGCTCCTCGCCGACATCTCCGAGGGCAGCCCTTCAGCCTGAAAGGTGCCGAACACCCAGTCCCAGAACATGATGTACTGGCCAAAGTTCACGCGCGGCTGTCGGTGGTGGTAGTCGTGTGCATTCACGTTGAAGATGTATGGAATGTGGAGGTCTAAGCGTGTATGGTTCAGGCTAGCGAGGGTGCCGCCAATGAAGATGAAGAGGATGGCTGTCAGTGCGTGCACCTGGCCCACCGGGGCCATACGTGTCAACAGGTACAGCGCCAGTAGGTGAAGATACTCTCCGGAGACGTACTCGACAGGGTTGTCGTTAATGGCGTCGCTGTTGCCACGGAAGGGAGACATCTGCCGGTGGTGGTGTTTGTGGATGAGGGGGTAGATGGGGGGCCAGTGCAGGGCCCAGTGAAATAATGTGTAGAAAAGGTCATAGAGAATGAAGAGTGCCGGCAGGTGCACCGGCAGCCACAACAGCGACCGCACCACGGCAGGGCGGTCCAGGAAGTTGACTGACATGCGGCTCACCTCTGTGTTGCGGATGAACAGGCACATGTGGTATACGAAGAGAGCTGTCACCACCTTGGCAAAACCAATGTACAACTTGTCCTTCATCGTCAGCTTCTCTAGCGGCTTCACGCGCACCGGGATGCGCCCCTTTACCACTGCCGCGATGGCAGGGATGACGACACGATTGTACACTCCGAAGCCCGCAAAGATGATGCCCAAAAACGCGGCCTCGGCTCCGTACTTCTGCACCCGCGTCAGAGCTCCCAGGTCGAGGGAGACCATCTTGGCGTAGAGAGACTCCACGGCGTGGAGACTGGTGTGTGAGTGAGCCATGAGGCTCTCTTTTAAATCGCTCGATTGAAGAAGAGGGGAAGGAGGGAGGGAAGCAGAGAGGGCTCAGCCAGACGCATGTGCACGCAGAGATGGAGAGAAGCTGGAGCTGGCAGACAGGAGAGAGAGGAGGCGGGAGGGGGATGGGGTAATGAGAACAGCAATCTGAGCAGCTTTTGATTTGTCTTTCTCCTAAAAGGGAGCACTGCTTTGTTATTCAACGAAAAGAGGCAGAGTGGGTCAGCGGAGGAAACGAATGGGGTGGGAGAGATGGAAGGGAGAGTGAAGTGCGTCGGGGAAACTGCACGTTTGTCCCTCCTCTCATGTGGCTGAGGGTTCACAACAGACGGCAACGGAGGCGTCACGCGATCCTTCATCGCTGCCCAATGGGGGCGACGAAGACTGCATTCGATACTGCAGGAACTATTTTTTTTTAAATTGTTGTTGGCCTACGCTGCCGTGGAAAGGTGCTTTATCGACTCTCTCTCCCTCTCTCGTATGCGTCTGTCCATGTGTGCACGTAAGCACCGCCACCCAGCCCAACACCCACAGTGTGTTTCTTGACACATTTGAGCCTCACAAGTCCTCCGACAGCTCAGCGGAGGGACTCTCTGTATGAGGCGGCAACGTCGACATCTCTTCCACAGTCTCTGCTAGGACTGGCAACTCGCTCGCAACGGGCTCCCCTTTCCCATACAATGCTGGCAGCGAGACAGGCAATTCATGGAAAGGCGGTGCAGCTGTGCTTTGGAGAGTAGATGCACGACTGTCGTGAGTGTGGCTCTGCTGTACGCGATACACTGTCGGCCTCGGCACGACGCTAATAAGTAGCAATACGCCGCTGGTCACCGCGATAATGGACGCCATCATTAACGTTTGCTTGAGAAAGGCCCACATCGGTTGCAGCACTGTGCGCCAAAGGATAGCCATGCCCGGCACGCATTTTAGCATCCACGGAACACGCGTCCCCTCGGCCACGTAGGAGACGCGATCTAGTTCGTGCATGTTTGCCTGACCCTTGGCTACGCCGACGGACAGAAGGTCGGCGGCAGACTTCATCTGTGACTTCTCTTGCTCCATCAGCGCACTCATCTGCAGGGCGCCGTCTTTCATCTGGTGAATGGCCTGCTGAATATCCTTCATGATGCAGTCCTCCGGGGTGGTGGCGGCGCCGGCAGCAGCGGGCGTGCCGAGCGGATGTACCGCAAAGGATGCCGCAGCGCTTGGCCCCCTCTCCTTGTCATCGGGGTTTTCCTTCGGCTGGGCTACGCTCCCCAGCCCCGGTGACACATCCTGCGCGCCAGTCGCAGCGGGAGAAGCGCCTTCGATGAAGTGAACTGCAGCTGGCGGGATGTACGCCGCCTGGGGCGGCACAACATCCGAATAGATGCGACCTGCGCTATCGAAGGAGGCATCAGTGACAGCGGTTAAGCCGCGCTCGAGGGTGCGAGGCGCAGTGCCTACGCAGCTGACAGGGAAATGCGCAAGCGTAGGGGCTTGCGAGAGATACTGCGTTAGAAGCTGCTGCGCAGCGCTGGCATCGTGCTGAAGGTGAGTGAAGCGCGCCTGCAGCTGTTGGCGGTAGTACGCGCGCAGGGGAGCGTCCATACTGTCGTCTACTGTCTCCGACGTCTCTTGCGCGTTGCCAGTCATATTGAATGCCGCCTCGGCGACACGTTGCTCGAGCCGTCTGGCTTCGCGAAGAAGCTCTCCGAGGCGCCGAATGCAAGACGTACTGGCACGGTTGCCTTGATAATGGGATGCAGCACAGCTTCCTGCGGAGGATGACATGAGCATTTCTACTTGTTTCACACAGCGGCTGAGACGATGATGGAGGGCGTAGATATCAGCAGCGCAATGCTTCTCCGCACTCTCCGATAACAGGGGAGGCGGCGCAGATGCCTCCGAGACCATGAGGCCGATGCTCTGAAAAGTGTGAGAGGTGGGAGACACAGGTGGTCTTCTTACCAATCTTCGAATGCCGTACAGCTGCCTATACACGTGTGGGAGCCAACAGTGAGGGGGAGGGCAGGGGGGGGGTTAGGACAACAAGAGGCGAAGATTTCCGAGAGACACAAAAAGGAGAGAAACAGAGAAGGATAGCTCATGCGCCAGGAATGAACGTTCCAGCCGCAAGTACTCCAAAGGGATCTCGATAGGTCCCAGTAAAAGCCGAATGCTCGTCGTTTCTGACTGAGCCGCTCATCACTGTGGCCCCATTACCCGGTAACGACGTTGTTTAGCGTGAACAGAGAGGCGTGGGAGGATTGCCCCACTTCTCCCCTCTCCCCTCCTTCTTCCACAAACAAGCAAAACGTTGGTCACTGTCCGCAGCGTTCGGTTGCTCATTTTGTGCGAGAGAAGCGCACCGCTCCTCCACCTTCACTGTTATACTTCCTGCTTCTCGGCTGCCATCGTTGCCTCGAGCTCTGTGGTGTAGGCGTCCGTCAGGTATCGCGCATAGCACATCACCGCCTTGAGAGCCTCTCGATTTTTTTCAGCTTGCAGCACCGCTACACACCCTATCTTGCTGCCCTTCGCGTGCAGCGCGTAAGACAGTCGCTGGCGCGACATACAGGACACGCAGAGTGGTGGTGCTCGAGCGCTGTGGCCACTGAGGTGGGCGACGGTGTCACGTGTGACATGACCGGCAACTCCGCAAAGCTGCTGCACAAGTTGAACAGCTTCGTGCAGTGTCTGGAATGCCTTCTTCCGTGCTAACTTCTTTGCCGGACGTGAAGAGGACGAAGGCACCCAATACCCACCAGACACGCTGACTGAAGGCTGAGAAGGTGGTGGTGGCAGCGCGGAGACAGAAACCTCGACTGCTTCAACATCCGTCGCCAGCAGAACGAGCCGCACGCGCCCTGCCTTTAGGCACTTCAGCACCTCCTGAAAGCCCACAACGTATCGCTGCCGCGCCTTGAACTGCAGCGGCTGTTTCTTCCTCAAGTCGTGTTGCTCCTTGTAGAGGCCCTGCAGCAGCGTGAAGCAGAGGTCGTCAAGCATGTCAGTAAGCACGTTAGTACAGTAGGCTGCGGCGAAGAGTGAAGACTTCATCGCACGCTGTGACCGCGAAAGCGCCGCACTGAGTGGGGGCGAAGACGGAGCAGAGACCAATGCCTTGTAGGGGTCGGGCAAGGTGTCACGGTCTGCTCCGTCGCCATTCATGAAGCGATGCACTACCGCTTGAAGGGTCTCTTCGGTGCAGATCTGTGGGTACCGGCCGGTGCGCTGATCCACCCACGCGCTGTGCGGGTGTCTGCCCACACCCAGCCACGTTGAGGGAGGATAAAAGCTTCGGTACGGGGACAACAGCGCAGCGTCACTGGAAGAAACCATTAAATGCGTCTGCTGCATACCGGCACCAACTGTGTCGGACAGCGCTTGACTACTTCTGTGTGCATCTCCTCTCAAAAGACTTTGCAGCGCACGATCCTGCAACTCGCGCCGCAGCCGCAGCTGGTGAGCGCGAATACACCTTTTCAGCTTCCCTGCCTGCCTGTATCGGCGACTCTTCATGGCTGCGTCCAGCCTTGCGTAGAGTGAGTTCATGGACGCTACGGTCCGCTCGACGGTTGCCTGGGAGTCACGACACACCTTGCGCGTCCCCACGTCAGCACGTGCGTCACCGTCGTTCACTCCGTCGTTGGTCCATACCTCTGTCGATGATAAGGAGCTGAGGGAAGCTGGGGAAGCCTTGAAGTGCTCTGCTTGCGCAGCTGTACCAGCGCACATTTGCGGCATCGGTGTCCGCAAGAACTCCAGCGCCCACCGCCGCTGTACGTGGATGCCGCGCTTCAACTTCGTGAAGCGCGCGCGGTGATTGAAGGGAGTCGTCACGGCGTTTGGGTTCCATTTTTTGCCTTTGATCTTCGCGCGTACGGCCTTCTCCGCATTTCTTGCGGTAGTGCAACGGGGCTGTGGGGCGTTCGCCATGCGGGGGAGGAGGGAAAAGAGCTGCTGCGGCTGTGTAGTCGTCGGTGCGGACGTCAATGAAGGGGCATTCTTCCTCCTCCGCTTCTTGTTATTGGTGCTGCACTGTTCTTGAGGCCGGTGCTGCTCCAGCAACGCGTTCTCAGAAAGGGGCATGTCCCCCCATCACCGAGGTCGTGCTGCTTTGAGGTGTGCGACAGCAGCAAAAACCGTCTGAAGCGCACCACATGCGGAGCGGGATGACAGCGAGAGAGAGAGAGACAGAGAGAGAGAAGCGCAGAGGAAGCGCAAAGGCAACAAGCAAAGGTGCAAAACGTTCAGGCGGAAGAACTGGACAAGACAGTGCATAGTGCGACGAGGCGTTTTGTGTGAGCTCTACCGCACCGTAATGCTACCGCCTCACGCGAGCGGCGCCTCTCTCCTCCTCCCTTCTTACAGCGACAGGGTGAAAAGAACAGGCTATGCTGGTGGACTTCCAGGAGCCTCACGCGTATGCGCGTTACCCCACTTCTGTCCTCTGTGTGCTCTCATCAGTTTCGTGACGATTTCTTTCGCTATGAAAAAAGTGGTAGCCACTAAGGAGGTGCACGACTTCAACGCCCACGCACACCGGTGCTGCCACTCTCGTTCTCTACCGCCTTTTGCGGCGTCCTTAGTCGTCAAAGAGCCAAGTCAGTCCGCACTTCACGTGCTGAAACGTCTCCACGGGTGACACACGCAGGAGCGGCATGCCGTCAGCTGTCGTTGTTGGCGAAGCGGCAGAGAGCCCAGCTTGTGATAATCCGCTCTGCAGCTCCACCCCGAACCCAGTGTTCCCTTTCCCTCCTTTGCCGCTAGCTCCGTCGCCTGTGACGGGCTTGAAGGCGGCAAACCAGCTCAAGCAGCACTCGAACTTTCGAGGGACAATTTCGTTGAAAGGAGTAATGGCGAGGCGCGGTATGTGCGAGACAAACGAGAAGCCAACGGAGGCGCGCGGGTAGTCGCGCACGTTGTCGACCATGCAGGCGTTGGCAAAGGCCGTCAGCGAGGTGCCCCTCCACCGGCTCCCAGCTACTAGTGTTGAGTCTTCCGTGTTTCCGCCAGGCATCGTCGTCTCATTCTCGCCTTCGCCACCTGTGCTGCTGTTCTTCTGCGGTGGCGGTGGCGCAGCGCGGTGGCACCTCTTGTCGCGTGCTCTGCTGCCCGCCTGCTTCCCTCTCTTCAGTTCTAGCTCCGCTGAGACAATCGAGTACCACCGCCGTGCGTGATGGAGACCGTTGTAGTCATTGCTAAAGCCGCGTACGAGCGCTGCGTCCCACCGAGGCCCCTGAGTCGCCCAGAAGTACGGGTGCATACAAACTCGACCCATCCAAGAGCTGGTTCCCTCGGATGCAAGTGGAGCAGCATCCGCTGGCTCCGCATCTGTACCCCCTTTGGATGCCGTTGGTGGGGCCACAACAGCATTCCACTCCAGTGGCATGACCACGGAAGACTGGTTGCGCAGCGTCAGCGTCCACCGCGAGGACAGTGGCACCTGCACCCACGACTCTGACCATAATTTGCCAAAAATAGTCAGGTACGACGTGTGCGCGGAGAGTGACTTCGCTGAGTCTGCGCCGTCCGTGCCGCCACCGGCCTGACACAGTTCCACTCCCGGCCCGCCTGACCAGCGCATGCGGTAGAGAACACGCGACACATTGTCGAGTGAGTACGAGTCAGTCACGTGCTCAGATTTGTTTGTGAAGGCTGTGGCTGCACCAGGCCCCATCCAGCGCTGCCAGATGCTGGGAAGCACAAAGTGCTGCACGCTGCTGTCGTAGACGTCCTCGACATGCAGCTGCAGCAGTGCGTCGTTCGGATCCACTGACGCCGTCCCCTTCTTGGAGCTCTTCTTTGAGGCAGAGGAGGAGGCGGGGACCGCGCCCTGGTGCTTGGCTCCGCTGTTCATCACAGTGGAGCGCGTTGCGGAAATGAGAGTGCTGTGGCGTGGGTTGCCTTGGCTCGTCTTGACAGCGAACGAGTCCTCGAGCAGCGTCACCCGCTGCACCTTCGCCCTTTCCGGTGAATACTGGCGCTCCGTGCGGGTCAGCTGATGTGTGGTAGAGATTTCCACCGCGTCGGCCCAGTTGCGTTGCCCTGGTGCTGTCACAGGGTTGATGCGCGCATAGGTGAGGCTATGGTGCAGGCCTCCCCTCGTCGCTGATGCATCGCTCAGTTCATCCCGAGTTGCGCGGGCTGGTGCTGCAGCCCCTGCAGCCGGGTTGCTTTCCTCAACTTTCCAGCTCGCGCTGCCGCGTACGTAATACGGCACACTCTGCGGGCTGTCAAGCGACTTGCCAGGCGCATTGAAGAGCGCTTTGGGGTCACGTGTGTCCACGGTGGGGTGTCCGGACTGCGGAAAGATTAAGAAACGCGCCTGATCAACGTTGCCCGGCGCGCTCACGTAGCCGCCCAGAAGTGGTCTCCAGCTGCGTGCGATCCTCCGAGCTGCCCAGGTGGACGTGCCAGGAGCCTCGTGGCCGACATTTTCTTCGCCTAGAACACGGCACCAGTACACCTGCTTCTCCTCCTGGATGACTTTGTCCAACAGTTCCTCCACCTTCAGTACGGGTACATCGCTGGCGGCTACTACAGCAGCGGCTGAGCTGTCCCTTGCCTTTCGCTTGTCCTTCATGGAGCACCTCTTCGCCTCACTGTCTGCCCGAGTGCTAATGACGAGAGTGTAGGGTGCTTTCTGTCCGTCTGCAGCTAGCTCTGCTTCCTGCGAGGAACGTTGCTTTGTGCGGTGTAGCGCGATCGCCGTGGCTGGCGTGCCAGCCTTCCTGCCAGGGTCATGCCGGTAGTTGACGTTCAGAGGATGGTGTGGGTGCGACGGGAAGGAAAAGGCCCGCCACCGCAGTTCATCGCAGGCTATTGCATCATTTTCGAGGCGCTGCAGGAGGGCCGAGTCAATGCGCGGCTTCTTTTCTTTCGAGTCTGGAGAAGGGGTCTCCGCTACAGGCTTGATGTTGGCGTACTTGTGCTGCAGCCAGGAAAAGCATGCATCGCGTGGCACATCTACATAGCCAATATCGAGCTGTAAGGGGATGGTGCGGGTTTCACCGTGAGCGCCAGCTGCATCCATGACCGCTGTCGTGCACAGCGCACGTTATTACAGAGCCGTTCCTTAAAGAATGGGTGAAGAAAGTAAAAAGGGACGATAGCGACTTACTCTTCCATACGTATAGTTCGGAGAGTGTAGTGTTGTGCGGCCCGCGAGACAGCGAGAGACGCAGCAGGGCATGGGCTTCAGGTGGAGTGTGTGGATGAAGCAGCGCTGCTCGGTTCACGGCCCCGGTCCCCTTTTTCTGGCGCCCTCTCACCGTCGCACATCGAGCGGTGCTCCCGCTGTGCAGCACCGAGACACAGTCGGCGTGCGTAAAGACAGCGCCTTGTCTCGCTCATGTCAGCACACAAGCCAGAGCCACGATTTGCAAACCGGCGGAGATGGAAGGGGTCGAGAGAGATAGAGAGAAAGAGAGAGAAGTGTGCTCGCGCGCACCCCTCTTGCTCCTCTCCCACTTCTATCCGACTCTGCTTAATCGGTGGATCGACCATTTTGTTTCTCCCTTTATAAGCCGCCAACACAGCACACCGAGGCCAGCACGACGCAAACACATCAAGTGGACTTCAAAGCGGAGACGGCCTTTTCGCCAGCACACAACCTCTCGCTAGGCGCTCGCTCTCTGCGTCACACAATGCAGATCGGTGAGGCGGGCTGTGGCCTTTTCCTCCACAGACACCATGCCGAGTCGCTCTGCCTTCTCTTTAATGAATGTCCACACGACCGGCGCGGTGCGCACTGCGTCTAGCGGCGTGCGCTCCACCAGTTCAGTGAATGTTTGCAAATCCTCGCGCGTAAGAAGCTCAGCGCGAGGTTGGCGAATGACAAGGCTGTTTGTCTCCTCCTCCACCACTACTTCACCCTCCTTGCCGAGTTTCTCTAGTAGACTTCGGGTGAGAAAGAGGCGTGGTGCGTCTCGTAGTGCGCCTGGGCATGCCTTGGCAAACAGGTCCACCGCCTGAAGAAGCTCAAGGGCAGACACCTTTGTGAGCTCGTTGCGGAAGTCCACCTGCAAGGGTCCAGGAAGGGGTCGGTAGCGGCAGTGGGTGTTCCAGTCATTGGTAAACAGAATCTTGTTGAACGTCTCGCGCACGTCAATGTCCAGCTGGGCGTAGTACGCCTCCTCCGCTTCATCATTGCTGGCAGCACTGCCTCTGTCATCCGTATCCTCCGCCGCCGCTGCGGGAGGGCGCGTGGCATGCAGCACAACATCCCGTCGCTTCAGCATCAGCTGCCCCAACGCCCCGGATATGTCTGGGATTTGGTGCCGCTCGCACAGCTCCAGAAAGACATCCACCTGCGTCAGTGACACAACGCTCAGCTCCATCAGATACGCAAGGCGCTTTGCAAAGTCCTCCGTCAGCTCCAACAGCGGGGTGAGGGACTCGAGTGGGATCTCGTCCCTCTTCTGAAAAGCGCCGATCAGCTTCACCACGTTACACATGTCTCTTGGACGCGGCACAACCATGACTATCCCTCGTGGTCGCAGCTTTGCACTCAGGTCGGTGTCGTTCTGGGCAACTTCTTCTGCCGTGGAAGCGCTTGTGGAGCTCCCAAGATAGTCCTTGCAGATCCGGAGGAAGCGATCCAGTTGGGCAGGAACAGGGGTGTCATCCTGAGATATGAGCCACAGCATCTCCATCACATCTGTGCGTGTCAGCTTGCCGGCTGGTGCGAGCACATCGCACACCCGCTCCACCAGAGCATTCACGAGAACGCTATCGGTTGACCTGAACATACGCGTCGCGCTCACCAGCCGAGTGAAGCTTGGTGGCGGGAAGTAAGGCAGCATCGGTAAGATGACCGGCTTGACGAGGGGGCGCAGGTACTGCTGATGCGGGGCGTTGAAGCGAGCAAGGATTGCAAGCCACCTTGTGAACATAGATGGCTTCAGTCCACACATGCGACGCAACCGCTCCTTTTCCAGTACCTCTGGGCTGTAGCTCTGCGTACGATCTATGTAGGATGCGGCAGCTGAGGTGGTCGATGAAGCCGCCTTCGTATCCGACTCCTCCGTCGGAGCTGCTAGTTTTTTCGCTGCTGCTGCCATCGTGCGGAGCTGCTTCTTCTCCTCGATGATGTGCTTTTCCACGTGGGCGTACATGCAGTCAGCAAGGAAGCGGAACGTGTTCATGGAAGTGTGCCCCATCCGTGCGAAGTTCGACAGTGCACGATATGCCGGCAACGGCTCCAGTGGGACGCGCTTGTGCAGCACCGGCATGCGGCGCGCAATCATGCTAAGAAACATCGGCGATGGCACGATCTTGGCGCGTGCCAGCGCCGTCAGTACGCGCACCAGATCGTGCGGGTCACGATAGTCGTTGATAAAGAAAGCAAAGTAGTTGCCGAGCAGCTGGAAAAAGGCCAAGTCACGCTTACGGTGCCCCGCACTGATGCCCATGACTACCAAGGCGCGGTACACCGTCGCGGACGTGATCTCCTCCTCGGCGTGCATCAGAATAGCGTCGGCGGAGCGCTGCACATCAGCCGCCTGTTTCTCAGCCACAAAGACGGCGCCGTCCTCCTCGTCCTCCTCGCCAGCACCTGTAGTCTCGGGGTTATGATCCTTGTCTTGTTGTGCTGCACCAAACGTGCCATCAGCGGCGGGTGCCCACCCCGCACTGCCGGAAGACAACTGCTGCTCTTGCTGCCTCTTCTTCGCCTCCAACTGCTTCGCGGCGGCAGTGGCGAGTTGAGCAATGCGATCACGCACCGCATCCTTGTACTGGGTACCATAGCGAAGCATGGTAGACCGACTCCAATGGCAGTCGACAATATCCAGCAGCTGTGACACGTGGAATTCTTGCAGGCGGTCCAGCAGCACGGGAAACAAAATGTGCTCTTCCTGCAGTGACACGAGGGCGATGTTCTCTGTGGAGCGCAGGTAGGCGGCTGCGATATCGGTGAGCAGCTGCACGGGAAGCTCGTAATAGTACTGCTGCTGTTGAAGGATATACGCCTCGTCCCTTTTCGAGCCCTCGTGGACAGCATCATCGCCGTCGCCTGCTGCTCCCACCGCGAGCGCCTCCGCCTCGAATGTGCCTTGAGCCGTTTCTATAGCCGCGGCACTGTGGGTGGCGTTTGCATCGCCGGCATCGGTCTCATCGCCGTAGCGTCTTTTCACTCCCCGCTTTGCTTTGTCGTCGGAAGTCGTCGCTGCAACCCTCCGGTAGAGCGACGCCGACTCCGAGATGGCAGACAGCGGTGTTGGGGCGGCGACGGACGCGACGTGGACACTGCTGATATGAGAAAGCT
The DNA here is from genome assembly GCF_000002845.2 of Leishmania braziliensis MHOM/BR/75/M2904. NCBI lineage: Eukaryota > Euglenozoa > Kinetoplastea > Trypanosomatida > Trypanosomatidae > Leishmania > Leishmania braziliensis. The sequence continues at coordinate 273,216 of NC_009323.2, forward strand.
CTTCGTCGTCATCCTCCATCAGGTCTGCGACATTCTCTTCGGTGGGCCGGACAACGCGTCGCTGCGTACCGGCCCACCGCGTCTGGCAGTGGGAGGCGCCGCCACCCGACCCATAAAAGAATGCGCAGACTCCAGGCGACGGTGCCGTGAAAGCCCGCAGCACCGGTGCCGTTGAAAGCCGTCTCATCTCTGTAGAGAGAGAGAGTGGGTGTGGATGAAGAACACAAATATGGTGAAAGTAGGTAAGCTCGCCCAAGAAAACGCCACCAAAGAGAAATCATGTGGATGGGAGTAGGACTGGGGACAGTGGGCCACAGAGAGAGCAAGCAGTTGCAGCGGCGGCACGCAGCGGAGATATACTTGGCCACGCTACGCATCCGTTGGGCAACGGCATGGGGTTCCTTCTTTACTTCAGCTGCGCAAATGCAAAAAGTGCAAAGCCACAGCAGCAAAAAAAAAACGAGAGGTGCGCGCCACCTGTCTCTTTCGCCTCCCTCCCACCTCCTCTACTTTGTGCATGGGGGGTGAGCACCCAGCGCTGCCTACCTCTTGTACCCCCTCCCCTTCTCTTTCCATCTTATTCCCAGGCGCACTCCTGCGCTGATGCGCTGACGCCACGAACTCCAAAGAACCACATCGCCGATAGTCACTCGTCCATCCCACTCCGCCACGCGCATCACGCACCCTTCAACCACATCAACGCCTCACCTACCCCTTTCCTGTGTGTCCACCAGAAGGGTGTGCCCATTGCGCACGCGAGTGAGGAGATTCCCCGAAGTAGCCACTCTCCATCCCCCACAGAGTCGCTAGCTAGACCCTCCCGTGGGACTCAGTTCAGCGCCTTCTTCAAGTACGCCAACATCGCTTTATTCGTCTCCTCGGAGCCAAAGCGACGCGCCAGCTCTGCAATGTACAACCAAACTGGTCGCTGGCGTTGTAGCATGCGCAGCGGAGACTTCGCCATCATCTCAATCACCGTGTCCACCTTGGCCGCATCGCAGTGCACGTGGCCCAGGACCTTCAGGACATCATTGTCTGCGTCCGACGAAGAGATGCAGCTGTTCGACAGCTTGGCGAGCACAGCACTTGCGACTGTCTTCTCGATCCACGCCGGCATACTCCGCGAAAGCTCCTGCGCGGCTGCTTGGGAAGCAGGGGTAGTGTAGGAAACACTAGCCTCGAGGTGGCCTTGCTGGAAGAGCTGGGCCCCTTGTAAGATGCTGTAGAGTCCCACCTTCTTTATATTGAATGCAAACAACTCAAAGTCCTTCGCTGTCAGCACCGCCTTCACGGTGACCATGCGCTCGAACATGTACACAAGCTCGCTGTACACGGAAAGGGAAGCCTTCGCCACCTGCGGAAAATCCTCGTCGCTCAGCAGCTCCCACCTCGCTGATCCGCCGCGCTGAGCGGACTTCGCTCCTTCCTCCGCGCCTCCTGCTGCGAGGTCGTCAACCCGCTTCATGGCCCTCTCTCGGCGGGCATCGAGACGTCGCTCCTCTTGATCCACTGCAACTGCCCTGGAGGCGAGCAGCTCCTGCACAGCTGGGTACTGCACCTTGTTGGCTCGCATGCGCAGGAGCATGGTGCACTCCAGCAGCCGGTCTGACGTCGAGCTGGACGCCACTTGCAGCTGCAGAAGCCGGTCCATCTGCGCACAGAGGAGATTCATCACTTCGCGAATGCGCTGCCCCGGGAGTGAGGTCTCTTCGTAGCGCCTGCTGAGGGTGTAAAGGATGTTGCCCATCGCGGCCACTTCTGCAGCCCGCACGAGTGTGTGCTGGACCTCGCATATTGTAGTGAAGAGCTCCACAAAGTTGTCCATGTGCACACTCTGAAATACGGGCGGCGCCTTCGCGGCAGTCTTCAAGGCCCCCTTCGATAGTGGAAGCGCGTAAGCACTGGCGGCGCCACGCTCGACCAGGCGGTCTATCACCGCCTGAAGAAGCGTGGCAGATTGACTTCGAGTGTGACGCACAACCTGGAGGAGAACGATGAGCTGCTTAGCGTTGAGGTGCGGCACCAGTGGAATGAGGAGCTCGTCCGCCATGCGGGTCGCAGAGACGCTGAACGGCACACCCAGCTCGCCAGCAAGGCGAAGCAGCTCGATAAACTCGTGCGGCTGTAGATCTGCCACCTGACGGATGCGGCGCGCAACCACTGACTTGGGCAGCTGCGTGGGTTTTAGCTGTGGCATACCGAGACGTACCTCTGCTGCATTGACCATGGAAAATGGCCTGATGCTGAGTTTCGCCGCCGCCCTCCTCTCGCTCCCACTGTCGTTGCTCGCCTGTCGATCGAAATTCGCTGCCTCCAACTCAAAGGCGACGTTGCGCAGTGTCTGGTCCGCCAGCTGATGCAGAACCGTTGGATTGCCATCCCATTTTACCAGCTTCAGTACCATGAGGAAGCGGTATAACTGCCGTGTTGAGAGAGTGCTGAAGAAATGGCCCGCGCGCGGTAGTTTGGCGGACGACGACGACGATGAGGAAGAGGGCGAAAGGGTAAGGGTGGAGGTGGGCGCGCTATCCTCCGACATCGTCGTATCCGCGTTGTTTGCAAGTTCGCCCTCCAGCGCCTCATTCATGCTTACCACACGCTGCACCATCGTATCCCAGAAGCTTGCTGGAGCCGGACACCCCGTCAAGTGCACTGACCACATGAGAGCGATTAGTCCCTCCGCCTTCCCGGGCGAGTGGACGTCTTGACTGGCCGTCAGTGCAAGTGCCCCAATGAAGGATGAGATGTCGCTGCGCGTCTCAGTCGACTCGTTCTTTGCGTGTCGACGCACAGCGGATTTCAACGCAAAGGCGCAGTTGTTCAGGAGCGCGCGCGCATCACGTGGCTCGAGCTCCCTCTTGTGCAGCGCCTCAGTGGCCCAGCTGCGGACCAAATCCATCACATAGCGTTGGCGGACGCCGCAGGAGACCGTGGTGAGCACATCAGGCCAGCGAAAGCGCAGTAGTCGACTCGCGACCACCAGTGGCACTCGTCGCTCCTCAACGAGAGTGCAGGCCTTCCTCAGCAGCGCGTTCTGCTCTAGCCCGCTGAGACGGAGAGCGTACAGCCGTCGCTGTAGGTGGGCGGCCCGCTGGCGCATCGCAAAGGACGTGGACTGCGCCTGCGCCTCCATCCGTTTTTGCTGCCGAATGTAGGCGGCCGTCAGCGACACACAGCGGGCACAGTCTTCGGGCGTCTCGAGCGGCCGGGCGTCGTAAAGCACCTTGGCCAAATCCTTCTTGGTTTTCACATTCATGATGCTCTTGATCCGGCGCAACGCAGCATGATCAACGGGCAGCGAGAGGTGCGCGTCGCCTGCGCCACCGCTGGAGCCATACACATACGGTAGGAGCTGAGACACCAGTGAGGCCTGATGCGGCCCTTCACCATCGTTCTCCTGCGCATCCTCCTGATCTGGTGCCAGTGGCTCATCGTTGTTGTCGTCGTAGAGGGCATGCGTATGCTCCTCCTCGGCCAGGACAGCTTCCCCGCTGACGTGTCGTAGGGCCACACAAACAACTGCCACGACAGGCGCAGCGCTGCCGCGCCCACAGGTGGTGCGAAGCGCAGTTGCGAGGCGAGAGTAGAGCCGCAGAGCTCGCATTGCAAATCTGCACCTCTACGAAAGAGATGCGCAGAACAAAACGGAGCGCGTGCGTTCGGAGAGAGCGTAACGGACGGACGAGTGGATGGGAACCTCATAGAAGTTGAATAATATGCACCCCTCCCCTGCAGGCGGGCAGTGTCGATCCGCAGCACGGCAAATGCCCGAAGTTCCACCGGAGGGTCACCGAGTATAAAGAGAGCGGTGTGTATGTGTGTGGAGCATAGAGAGAAGGGAAGAGTGCAAGTTAGTGCCCCAGAGCGATCAAAATAGGAGGAGGAGAGGATACAGGGAGAGGGGGAAAGGGAATCGAGAGCGCCGCAGACGTGCGCAAGAACGGAAGAGGCACGCTGGCGTGTGTACGTCCCTGCATTATACAGACCCACAGATGAGTGAAAGGTCCTCCATTGCTTGAGCGGGCCGAAAAAGGAAACAGCGAGAGTGGAAGAGAGAGGGAGAGCGTCACCTGTTATGGGTACAATAGGCAGCCATGTATGGTGGGTGAGCAGGGTGACGTAGTTAGTTAGCACCAAGCACCGTAAAATGGTTTCCTGTTGCTGTCTATAGCACCAATCATCTGCGAGACATGTGAGAGGGCACAGATCGAGTGTGGCAGCAACTTAGCGCGTTCTTCATAATCTTGCATCCACCACTGGCTGGTAGGGGCCACACTGCATACACGGCTGGCATCCAGTGCATGTTCGCCCACACCCAAGACAATTCCAAACGATGTGGTGGACATCACCGCAATCCTCTGGAGCTGGGGGCATGCTAAACAAAGATGCTGACGCAGTTGAGCGGCTCTGTTCTCGATGCCGTTGTAGATTTTGCGGCCATGTAGGCACGTGCGCTGTGGTCAGCCGTTGCCATGCTGCTAGTTGAAAGTCGGTAGCTACTACATACCTTTCAAGGCTCTCTGAACGGGAGGCGAGCAGCTTGGATGTTTTGACGTGGCGGAACAGCGCTCGAGTGGCTCTGAGAACTTGGCCAAAGTGATGGCAGTGAAGCACTTTGGAGACGAAGCACACGGGAAGCACGGCAGGCGACGAGCGCGGTGCAGACGTCCTGTGACTGATGCGCTCATCACGTTTGTTTGACGGATGCTTCTCCGCCTCGGCGGGCAGGTCAGGCATGGGACCAAAGCGCCGGAAGAGTTTGCCGGCCAGTAAAAGCGCGCTCAGCGCCATTTGGTTCTGCGCGTACGTGACGGAGAAGGCGCGTTGACCCTTCACGACAGAAACACCGTCGTGAAGGACCATGTCCACAGACCTCGCCAGAGGTACGGTTTGCGTAGAGGACGACAAGCGCGATGGCGACGCCGTTGGCGCCCTCATATGAGAAAAGACGCCCTGCACTGCTTGCAGGATTCGCTGGTGCTGGAGGATGTTGCCTCGAACCGCGAGAAGGCCCGGCATAGGATCGATGGGTCGCTGATCCACTGCAATGACCATTGGAGGCAGTGATGACGGCCGTGCAGTCTCCTGGATGTGCATCAGTTCCAACGCCGCCTGTGCGAATCCGCCCGGGGCCGCGGCCAAATCGACTACTGTGGACGGGTGGAACTGGTGGAAGATACGGTAGCGGTCATTTAGCTCTAAGAGCTTCCAGGCGGACTGGCAACGATACATAAGGCACACCGCGGTGCGGACAAGAGGTGAACGGGTCAGGCTATCCACAACGCAGATTCGCCCGCCTCCTACGCACCCGGCGCGCGAAAGTTTGATATGAAGAGTGTGCACGTCGGTGTCTGTGTGTGTATGTCCGTGTAGACAGGTGCAATGAAGGGGTCAGAAGGGGAGAGAGAGAGAGGGAAAGGGAGATGATGACAGGACTTGTTGCTGTCATAATTCATGCGCGCGTGTATGTATACCGTGATGATTGAATTCCAGACAGACACTAGAGGTGCGATGGGCACCACCTTTCACTCGGTGGTCGATTGCACACGCAGTGGCGCACTGACAACAAGCACGAACACGAGATGTTCGAGCGCCTTAGCCCAGAGACGCTCAATAGCGTGCACGCCCGTGCATACGTGAAGATACGCCTCAGCACGCTCGAGGTGCATCTCCTTAGACACGTGCCGTAATGCATGTGGGGCCACAGAAAAACAGCTCTAATGCAGCACCCGGAATGAAGAGGGCGAAGGCGACGGAGAGAGAGGGGGGGGGAAGTACAAACTTGAAAGAAAACAAACGGAGGAACACAGCCCATGGCGAAGGTGGCCGACGCGACGAAGGCGCGCACGCGGTGATACACAAAATAAACAACCAAAATACCGAAAAAGTGTGTGTGTGCGTGTGTGTTGGTGGTGAAGGGGGGTTGACGGGAGAAGCGCAAGGCGCCCACTCCTCTGAATTAGAACGGCGATGACAACATCCGAGATGTACCCAGGGCCACCACCACCACCACCCCCGTATACGGGGGTGTAACTACATGAAATGCTGCCATGCGTGCCCTTTCAATACATGCGCGCAACGTTCACCTTTCCCGAATTGTTCGATGCAGGCACTACTCGAATGAAGTCAGCGGTCGTAGAGACTTCATGAGTGATTCAGTAGCCTCCCTCGCGCCTGCGCTTGCATCAGCGTCAATGCCTCCTGCGACGCTGAGGGGTACACCCGCGTACAGGGTCGTCCATCCTCGCTGGCACATCGATTCCACCGCGGGCCTCAAGAGCTCCGTCATCGGGTCTCTTGTACCATCTCCGCTGCCGTTCACCGAATTCTCGAGCATGTGGTTTGCCGCCTTGAGTATGACAGGGTGAATCTCGCACCTTCTTCGGTGTCCCACAGTACTGCTGGTGCATCCCCACCCCGACAACTCTGATACCGTCCGCTCAACTCTCAGAGACTCTAGAGGAAACGAGACAGCAGCAGTAGCCGGTACGGCGGTAGTGCTAGAGGGAAGGAACAGCTTGCTTGACACGGTGAAAGGATGCTTCAGCAGTGTGTGATGCGGCGGAAGTCGCGGCGAACAGAAAATCTTCGGGGTTGCGCTGCGACTCTTCAAGGATGGCGCAGCGACTCCAAAAGATGAGGCGCTGACGGGCCTGAGAGCAGGATCGGGTGCCAGGTGCAGCGGAGGCGATGATAGGTCGCTAAACCCTATGCGACGCCTCGAAGAGGTGCCAGTAACTGCCATCTTCACTTCAGGAGAGCGTAGAAGGGTTGCGTCCGTCAGCGAGGAGGACTCCATGCTCGCACTGTGAAGCGATTGCAGCTGCTCCTGCTGCTGGCGACGATGAAGGTGATGCCGCCGCTTCTCTAGCTGGCGAGTCAAGCGAGCCAGCTCGCACTCATACACCTGCTCCACAACCCTGGCGGCGGGGTTGACACGGGCGCTAAGCTGTGCCAACGCCTGATTCGCGGTGCTGCAGGTGTTCGAGACGTCCCACAAGAAGCGCATCAGACGCACCAACGCAAACGTGTCCTCACCACTCTCTTCCTCTCTTGCGTAGAGCTCGAGCTTCTGATGTGTGACAACCGCCTCGATCCACTCCAGCTCACGGAGGCTCTGTGAATCACGCGGCGGCAGTACATCCACAAGCTGCCGGGCGACATAATCTACCAACACCTCGAGTATACCCAAGCTGAAAACCGCCACCTCAATCGCGTCTGGCGAGACTGTGGTGCCGTCAGCGGCGGCCATCTGGCACAACCGCGCCACCGCCTCACTCACCCATGCCGGTAGCGATTCTGTCGGATAGATGTCGGCATCCGCTCGCGCACTACCAAAGCAGCTCCACTTGAAGCGCAAAGATGAAGGGGCGCTGCCGCACAGGAAGAGCGACAGCGGCAGCGGGGACCCATGGATGAGGCCAGCGTGATGAAGCACCCGCAACCCTCGCAAGCCCTGCGTCACGGCTGCAAGCCAGAACCGGCTGCTCAGCGCCTCTCCATCAGCTACGAGTGGAGAGAGCGCATGCGAGGAGACGGCCCCATGCTCCCCCCTGAAATGTCGGGCAAGCTCCGACAGCGACCCACGGGGAAAGTACTCGAGTTGCAACAGACGCACCTCTGGATTGATGCTGCTCTGCGGCGGCGTGCTGACACTGTAGTAGCGGGCAATGCAGTCTTCCGCCTCCAGCCTGTCATCTGCGGTGAGAGCTGCCGTGTGCTGATCTGGTAGCCGCTCGCGACCGGCCGCACTGCTCGTTGATGACCTGCCCGACGGAGGGGTCATGGAAAGGGTGAGGCACTGCAGTTCGGCAAGATTGAAGGCTGCGGCAGGTACTTCCTTCACTGCGTACGGTAAACCATCGAGCCGATGCACAGCGAGCCACGTGACGCCGTTCATCTCCACGCACAAGGGAATTGCCCGGCAGTCTCTTTCTCGCCTCCCTGGTCGGATGTCACCCCCTTCACAAGTCGGAGTGATGCTGTGCAGGAACTGAAAGACGTGGTGGGCCTGGAAGCGATCGCCTGGCAGCTCTTCCTCACTCGTGTCGATTCTCTCGAATGGGTCGGAGAAGGACTCCATCAGGTGGCAGCCAATCTGCGCGGCAGTGGAAACGTCTGCATGGTCGGAGGAGGGGGCACCTAGACTCGTACTAGCCGCCACTGGGGTCTGGGCTCCATGTATCCACGAAGACTCAGTGGAGATGCACATCCCCGCTGCCCCTCGGCCGGGCGACGGGCGCTGCTGCAGCGTCGGGGTGAGAAACTGCGGCCGTCGTGTGTGGTTTGCCAAACGGGCGAAGTTGAGAGATGGAAGAAGCAAAGCAGGCCCCCTCTCCACGCTGCCGTGTGTCACGAGTGCCGCCCCACCCACCCGCGTTGGCGACGCAGGGGGTGCACTCGGTGGGCGGAGCGCTGCGGTCATCTTTAAAGGACTCTGCTGCCCACTCCAGGTGAAGCTGAGGTTCGATACAGTGTTACAGAGGTAGTTAGGCGAGCCGTGACTGCTCCCAGCACCGTCGCTGCCCTCCGCGGCTACATCGAGCGGACTTCGAGTATGCACCAGTTTCAGAGACCCCGCCTGTGCGACAGACTGGTGGCTAAAGGGGGCGTGTGCCTCATCGCAGCCACTCCGTGCCGTATCCTTGTCGCCCCCGTTGTCTTCAAAATGCAGCTGCTGGCTAGCGCAAAGCGTGCTGAACTCGACGCACAGCGCCATTGTGTTTGGGCTTTGCGTAGGACATTGTGGGAGTGGAGAGTCGTTGTCCCTCATCCCACACTCGCCCCGCTGTGGCTGCCGCCGCGACGATGTGATCGCTGGGGCATCATGTAGTTCATCGGAAGAGTCCGAAAGGGCATCGGTTACCGGAGGGCCGCATGGCGGTATGCAGCAGGAGGCCTCTGTTGAAGTGATCACCGACAGCGTCTTTGGCTGGGTCCAGTGGCAGCAGGGACTCTGTGCAGTGAGCGGCTTCATGGCTGACAGCTGGAGGCTTCCTGGGGCACCAACGTGCGTCTCAGTGGGCAACAATGACGAAATCAGAGCCGCGTTTAGCTGCGGATGAATACCGGCTACTCTTGTGGGCGATTCCACAGCGAGACCCTGCGCCGCCGCCGGTGTGGTGGGTGTGCTCTGTTCAAGCGGCGCGCTCCTCGTTCGCCCGTTATTGCTGCCGTGGACTCTCGCGCACAGAGAGGGACTTGTTGGAGAGAGGCAGTGCTCCATGTTCAAGTCTTGAGGAAGAAGAGCGGCAAGCGGACGATAGGCAGCAAATTTCTCGGCCAGCGCGCGATGCGAGACACCTGGGGGGGTTGAGGGAGAAGGCACCAGCTGCCCATACAAGACGACAGCTGCGTCGGGGCGAACAACAGTTCTCTCCAGAGCAGCTGCAAACATTGCCTGGCTTTCGGACAGATCGTTCTCCGATAGAAAGTCAGCGGCGCCGCTGTCGGGTGCTGCGCTCGACGTGAGCAGCGAGGGGTTGGTGACGTATAGATCGAGTGTTCGGTAGAGGCTAAAGGGGTTACGGCTGGGCGCAAGGTAGTCGCGCTCTGTCACGCTAGGAGGCTCACCATTGATGAGAAACTGGTATGTGCCCAGCTGTCTGTCGCCTTTAATCACATCACTGGCGTGTTGGATCATGTACGAATGCTGTTGCTGTGACTCGAAGCTGTGGCTCTGTACCTTGGAGCGGAAAGACTGTGACGGGGTCGTCTGACGAGAGAAGGTGCGGCGGGCTGACTTCTGTGGGGTGATAGACCGGGAGAGCAGCTGTGAGCAGTAGCGCGAGTACGAGTGACCTGAGCTGCGCTGTGCCATGATGCTGTCATGGACCCCCACTGGACCAGGTGTGTGGTTTGCCAACGGAGTATGCGGCGACGTGGGTGTGCTGCAGTAGTCCAGCTCATCGGGTGGCACGGCGGACATGGAAAGCATCGTGGTCGCCTCGTCTCGCTCGCTGAGAGGGATAGACCGTCCACTAGAAAAGAGGGCAGCGTAGGACCTGGCGAAAGAGGAGGACTCAGAGGGGCTGCAACTAGCGTGACTCACCGCTGGTTGGTCACGAGGTGTGTGTGAGCTGCTGTAAAGGTCGTGGCAGGGGTGGTCTGTGACACTGCCTGAGTTACTGTAAAGGGGCTGCAGTGCCTTGTCAACTGCTGTGTCGACCTTCTGCGGTGATAAGGCTGTGCACCGACCTGGGTAATTGGGGCCGCACCACGGAATCCCTTCAGAATCACTCAGGCCTTGTCGCGGGGCCTTGACCGCATGGGCGGTCCATGTCTCTGCGCACAACGACGTCCGTGGGGCTGACAGTTGCACAGGCGTGGCGATCAAAGGCGTCCTCGGAAACACCTGCGTCTCCATTTCGGCCGTTGGCCCCTTTGTGGAGGCGGAGGTGCAGCCCACGAAAGAGCGAAACGGCGTGGTGCCATTGCGGGACTCTGTCGCTGCTGCTGTTTGCGCTTCGTCGATGGCCACTTTTGCCTTCCGCAGCTGTGGATGGAGAACGGTGCCGAGAGAGCTATGGTCCGCTACGGCTGTTCGTGGTGGCGTCGAAATAGTGTTGGTCGGCGTATAGAGTGACAGTAGCTGCGGTTGTTGTTGCTGCCAGTTCAGCTGGTACTGAGTATCTGTCTCAGCGAAGACGCCTGTCATGAGATCTGTCTGCGACAAGGACAAAAGAGAGGTGTTAGCACGTGAGCTAAACCGTCGCGGGGAATGTGCTGCGGGCTGAAACAGCGAGTACTCGAGATCAAAGTTATTCAACGCGGCGACATCTGCTGTCCTAAACGGTGGGGTACCGGTGGTGTGCGCAACCGGTGAGGGCTCGGCAAAGAGTAAGCGTTGCACGAAGCGGCGGGGGGTCGGAGTGCCAAGCCGATCGTCGTCGCTGGCACCGTCATCGTTGTTGTCCAGGCCAAGTATTCTGCTCGCTGAGCTGGAACTGGAGAGCGGTGACAAGTGTGGGTGGTGAGCGGAGGGGTCGCCTCTCTCTGTGAGGTGCTGTACCGAATCTCTCAGACAGACCGATGCGTTATTGCAGCTTGTTTGATCCTTGATGACAACAGGCGTAGCAACCGCAGGGACAACAATGCTAGTGGGGGGAGGCATTGCCTGAGGTGAGCATTGGCCATTCGTGCCGGTAAACCTCTGCAACGTGCAGAGCGCTGCGGCAGTTCTCGATTGCGTTGCCTCCGGCTCCACAGCCGCGAAAAACGCGTCTTCTAAGCTGACGAACACCTCAGCGTGGCGAGACATTCCTCGCAGTGGGGATGAGGAAGTGAGGTACTCAGGCGGCGTCGTGCTGCTCGCGTGCGAAGGGATGTAGGGGGAGCCACAGTCCGTAGGCTGTGACGTGATCAAGCCCGAAGTGGGGGAGTGGGTCGTTACGACCGAGCGTGCCCTTTTGTACGCCAGTGGAAAGGCCCCATCCTCCTGTGGTCCGCTGTCCACAGAGAAACGGCGACACGACGGATCCGCTGAGGAGGAGAGCGGCGGCGCGTACTTCTGCGTCTTGTTCGACCACTCTGAGGGAGGCGACGGCTCACCGGACAGAATGGAGGAGAGAGCAAGACTGTCTTCCTGGAGAGGCGGCACAATGGTGCCTACGACGCTGCTGGTGATGGTGGTTGCCATCGGAGCGGCAGTGTTTACCCCAAGAGTGGTTGCACCTGCGAGCGTTGCTATACTGGCCTTCCGAAGTAGAGAGCCTTCCGATGTGCAGGAGTGCTGCACTGGAAGGAGGCGGGAGGTGGTATTGGGCTGATGAGGCACAGCCGCCGCCTGCATCGGCGAGTCCCGTAAGGAAGATGAAGGGAGCTCCATCTGTGTTACCGCTTTGCAGTGAGGGTTGGGCTGGAGACTGCGTTAGCTCAACGATAAGAGACAAGGCGACGGGGCTAAAAAGTACGGAGGGGGTCCCATCACCCCCCACGTGATGCGAAGGTGTACTTCAGGCAGCCCAGTAAACTGAGCAGCAGCAGCAGGCACGCCACGCCCCACTGGAGGAAAGCGAGGAGGGGGGAGGAAGTAGCGATGATGGCGTGACAGCGCACGAGAAAGAGAACGACAGTGGTGTGGAGTATACAAGGCAACAGGAGGAAATAATCTGGGGGAAGAGACTGGCTCAGTGGAAGCAACAGCAAAGTAATGTATCGGCGGATGAGTAAAGCTGACACGTTTTGGAAGCTGCCCCCAACCATCAGTGAGAGGGGCTCGTGGTAGTGCAGTCGAGAACACTCACACACAACGACAGGATGAGATGTAGCAGCGACAAACGAGAATGCGAAAGGGGGAAAAGGGGAGGTCGTCGTCTTCACAGGCGAAGGTAGTGAAGTGGATAGAGAAAGCGAAGAGGAGAAGGCAAAGCACGCGCTGTGCGCCGGAAAGGCGTGCTCAATTTGGAGGTGAAAAGACGACAGAGGAAGTGAGAGAGACTTAACAACTGGAGAGTCCGTGCACAAGCCTACCCCAAAGCAGCAATGGGCGGAAGAGATCGAGAGCAAGAAAATGACAACGAGGAGCCGATAGCCTGGCCTCCAAACAACAGAGTAACCGGATGGAAGTGGTCTCCAAGGAAGTAAAAAAAAAATAAAAACGAAAAGCGGCACGCTGACTCGGCAACCAAACACAAACTATAGGGGGAGGGGGTAGTTGCGACGATGATCAGTGGTGAGCGAGAGGCAACCGGTGGAGGTGGGTGAAGTAGACACGATTGCGTTATTGTTGTTGTTGTACACTCTTTTATGTTGTGTGCTAGTCTGATGACCAGGGGATTGCGGATGCGCAAATCTATATTTCTGTTTTGATCGAACTATGAAACTACTGTGGACGGAGGCTCTATGAGGACTTGATTATACACGGATGCCGCTCTATGGGTCTTCAAATATGTCCACTGATGGCGTTGGCGAGGATAATAAAGGCGACAGACAACACTTCTGAAAGATGAAAGGTGGCTGCGCGCCTGTGTTCTACCAGAGGACGCACAAGAAGAGGCAAAGTAGACGCAGAGAACGACAGAGGTGAGATAAAGAAAGTGAATAGTTCTGCAGAGGTTCAGTGGCCCCTTTGGGGACAGAGGAGACCCATACCGACCAATACGCACACCCGCTGCTCCCCCCCCCCCTCTCTCTCTATCGCTCCGGCTGTGTCTAAAGAGTGAAGATGAAGGATAACGGAGGGTATAAGAGCGGGTGACTCTGGTGGGGTTTATAAAACAAGACAAGTGGAAGAAGGCAGTGGTACAAAATTTGTGCTTGGGTATACGGTTTGAAGCTGAAGAGAAAATCCCTGGGCAGGGGTGAATCAAAGCAGCAGAGCAGAGAGAGAGAGAGAGAGAATGCACGAAACACAATAATGCAAGTAGTATGGAAAAAGGTGTCCTCTCCAGCTGCAGCAAGCAGGAGGGGCTATAGAGAGAGAAGGGCACCTTAATAGCCCATCCCAGCAGCAATGATGGGAAGAGAGAAGATATGAAGAGTAATAGGACAGGAAGTGGCGGAGGAGAAGGAGGGAATAGAATCATTAGGGTTGAAACAATCTGTCTGGTGAGCGAGAAAGCGTGTGAGGCATCCGCAAATGCAAGGACACATCGGTGCACTTAATCGGCGAAACGAAAGGCATCCGCCAGCGCTGCCCACAGTACACTGATCAACTTGAGTGACTGGCGTGCGCGCCATTCCGCATGGAGTACATTTTCTCTTTCATCGCTGTTTCTTTTTTTTTTTTCAGTCGTCGTTCAGTTTCGAAAATGCCGCCCAGAGACATCTACAGACTCAACGCGAGAGAAACACACACATAACCGAGTGATACTCGCAGTCTATGAAAGGGGGTGAGTGGTAGGGGCAGTGTTGTCTGAAGTGGGGGGGGGAGTCGTGACGTGGGCCACGTCACGACTCCAGAGTCTGGGGCAGCTCAAAGAAAAGGGCCCCACCCCAACGCCATGCTCTCTCTCTCTTCGTCCGTCGCCACACACCTCCTCCTCCTCAGCGGCTTTTGCCTCTCACGCAGCCAGCGCAATAAAGTACTGCTGCACCACCTGCCGCCACTCCTCCTGCGGGGAGCCCGTGGGATGATCGACGTTGTCGACAGCGGCGTAGACAATCATGCAGAACGCGGAGAAGTCGAGCAGCGGAATGCGGCTGGCCGAAACAATTGGGATGACGACATTCAACGCAAACGACAAGAGCAGCAGACGGTGCGTGAGGTACTTTATATTCACTCGCATGTCCCGGGGGAGCCCGGCGTAATCGGGAGGACCACCCGCAACGGCATCAAGGTCCCTCTGAGCACCAGCAGCAACACTTCCACGTGCCCCATTCCACGAGACGGCGCACTGATGTCGGCTTTCCACGGCGGATTCTAACAACGATTGCAGAGGCACTGCATTACCTCGAAGAATTGATTCACGGGCATGCTCGATCGTGGTAAGCTCGACTTCGAACAAGCGAGCCAGCGACGGAAGAAGATCCAGCAGAATCTTGCCTTGCCGCTTGAGATCCATAGCGTCAAACACCTCCCGCAGCACCCGGCTGCGGCGAACTGCCTTCTTGGGGAGCAGTGCGGCAAGCTTCGCGGAAAGCGGGGCTGCGCGGCCATTGCGAGTCAGCGATGATGAGTGAGGAATTAAGCGTCTAAAAGCGTAATGCTCTTCCGGGTCGACGTACGCGATATGGTCGGCACTCTTTGCAAACGCAGCGAAGCAGGAAGGCACTGCTTGCTGACGAATCCTGGCGGGAGAGGGGGTCCCCGCCGTCCCCACCGGGCTCATTCGAGATTGGGACGCTGTAGTCGTGTGAAACTCCATGCTCAGCTGCACGCGAACGAGGTCGAGGAAGCGCACCACTTGTTCTGGGGTAAGCCGAGATCCATTCGAGAAGTACAGGTTCAGTGCCGGAATGTCGTTTTCACATAAGAAAGCGTCAATCGCCTGAGAGGGGTGCCGTGAGGGCTTTGTAGCAGAGGTACGGGGAGGCCAGAGAATGCCCAAGAGGTCGGCAACAGAGGCTGCTGCCGCCGACTGCATAATGCGGTCAGGAGAGGCTTTATACGTAGCGGACGTGGCGCATGGGTCAGGACTAGGAGGCGACATAGTAGGCCCAGGCCAACGAGGCAGACAGGGCGACGGCTTAGCCAAAGTGGTGGGTGCGTAGGCAACTTTGACGGATGTCTGACCACGTCCAGGGCGGCCTGTATGGAGTGGCGTCCCATATGCCCCTATAGACGGTCCGCTTTGCTCACCGCCGCTCTTCACCTCTTTGCCATGCACCGCAGGTTGGCGGTGTGCTACTTGTGATCGCGGTCCCATGCTGCTGTACCTGCCTCTCATCGGGGTTTGCTGCGGCACGAGGCAACGACTTTTGGGGGTGGGCATGAGAGCCTCAGTCTCCCAGGACGGTGAGCTCTCAAGCAACGTACAATCCTGACGACGGGCAATGGCGATACGCTTGCGCAGCTCGAGCAGTTCTGCGCGTTGCCGATCATTAAACTGCCGCCACTGCTCCGCCTCTCCGAAAGTGCCGGCAACAGGCTCGCCCCACTCCTCAAGCGCGTACATCTGTTGATGCACAGAGCGTTCGTTGTGCATTGCAGGGTTCGCGCGGTCGCCAGCCAAGAGGGGGTGCGCGTTGCTGTTGAGGTGCTGGTAGTGTCGGTAATACTGATCCTCTACCTCTTGGTTGGCGAGATATCCCTGAAGAATGTTTTTTGGGGGGCCTTGCCCTGGAGGGGGCGGAAAAGCCACTTTGCTCGACTGCAGCCCTGAGGCAGCGGCGGAGGCGACCTCCCTTGAAGTGGGACTTCGATGTCCCGTGAGGAGAGGCGTGGGTGGTGGATCTGTGGACCCGTTACTGCCCTTCTCAGTGACAAGTTGCTGGTTTGGCGACTCACCGGTTGCCTGGCTCGTCACAGACTCCTTTGAACGACATATCTGGTGATGTTGCCTCTCCGGGTGTGGGGGATGAAGG
The DNA here is from genome assembly GCF_000002845.2 of Leishmania braziliensis MHOM/BR/75/M2904. Lineage (NCBI taxonomy): Eukaryota > Euglenozoa > Kinetoplastea > Trypanosomatida > Trypanosomatidae > Leishmania > Leishmania braziliensis. The sequence goes on from NC_009323.2 coordinate 289,182, forward strand.
AGCAAGAGTGCTTGAGCGCCTTTCCCCCTTGACGAGCTGCGGCTGCTCAGGGAGGTAGAGCGGTCCTTCTTCGAGCCGCCAGCCAGCGATACAGACGGCGCCTCAACAGCCTGTGCATCGAGAGGGGTAGAGACCGCTGCCGGTTGATACAGCGGCGGGTGCGTAGCCCTGCGTAGGGGAAGCCGTTCTGCGTCTCCGAGGACGTGTGTGGCGGCACCCTTGCGCGGTTGGGGCAGACGCGAGTGATGCTTTTGCTGCTGGAGGCGCTTCATCACAATCGCTTTCTTCGTCAGCCGCGAGCTCGCCGATGAAGGTACTGCTGCCATGCCAGCCTCGCCAGCGGTGTCCAAACCATCAATGCCCGCCGTTTTCTCCAGTGCCGCGTTGGGGCTTCGGGTGAGGCCATCCGGAATTAGCGACGATGTAGGAGTTAGGCTTCTCGAAGCCGATCGTTTGTGTGCAACGGGCGCCTGCTTCCCTCCGTCGCAAGGCAGTGCGTCGGTGAGATCCACAGTGCTCTCGTTGCGTGTGTTCGCCGTGTCAGCGCGAATGCCTGCGTTCGGCAGCCGCGGTGATGGGCAACCATGCGCCAAGTGAGAGCGCTGCAACGGCGACGCATTTGGCTTCTCGATATCCCGCTTCGCAGGGCGCGAAAGGGTTCCCTGCTCTTGCTGGTCCTCGTCATCCACGTCGTCGTCGACCATGAAGGAGATGCTCTCGTTATCCCCCAAGTCACCCCCGCCGCTCTCTGCGACCGCGGCAGAGCGGCCATCACGCCTGACCGGAATGCTGTGGTTCTGCATCAAGTTGCTGTCGTCCTCGATTTGAAACGCAAGACTGTCTTCGGTGCCCACTGAGTTCCGATCTCCGGCTCCCACAGTGTGCCTCATCGTCCCTGACTGCCCAGGCAGGGAGAACCCAAACTCTGTGCTCTCCGCGCCCTGCTCGAAGAAGGTGATGCTGCTGTCGGAGGCCGGTTGGGTTGGCTCCTCCGCCTTCTCCACGGGCGCTGAATTGAAAAGCTTCAGGCGAGCCTTGGAATTGGGAGATGTAACCCGACTGCCCGGCTCTGAGTTGAATTGAATGGACCTGATGCTAGAGGCGCGGCTCAGTCGCTTTGAGAGCCTGGTAGGTGTTGCATTTGTGAGGCTCAACCGAGTCCCGGGGAGCGGGGGCGGCATTGAGGATGTGCCACTCGGCATCGGTACCCCCGCGATTGAATCATCATCCATGGCAAATGAAATGCTCTCACTGTCTGAAAAGTCGGGTGTGATGTTAAACTTCGCTGGATTTCGGGCGGCTACGGAGTGGGGCGGGTGCACCACGGAGGCACCTGCTGCAGCACCAGATGTCGAGCTGTGCAGCGGGGGCTTTGCGGAAGCTGCTTTGCCAGGCGGCCGATTGTGTGATTCCAGGTGCGGCATGGCCTTGATCCGTTGGGGTGCTAGCGCAGGTGCAGGTGCCTTCGCCAGCCCCCGCGGCAGTGGTGGCGAGCCGTCCTCCTCCTCTACAAACGCCAGCGATTCTGTATCGCTGAGCATGTCCGATGTGACCTTTCAACCAGGCGTCGTACCCAGTGACCACAGCAGTGACGGGGGAGAAAAGTGAAGAGGGTGTATGTGAAGCAAACACGAGAGATTGGAGATAGACAATTTCAAAGCAGTGAAAGGAGGAGAGGGGAGAGCGGGAGGGGCGTGCACCACTACAACAAGACAGACAACAAGCGAATCCGCGTGGTATGATCTGTCGAATTTCTGGCAGAAATGACTTACAGTACTGGGGTGATGGCCGACGATGAGGAGGCCGCCACCGACGGCTGCTGGGGTTGACGGTTGCAGGCCTCACAGCACCTGGGCGTTACTCACAGTATGGGTAAGATCAAGAGAAAAACGGCATTGACCGAAGAGGAGAAGAGAGTCAAGGCAGAAGCGGGGGCGTACACGTGCGGAGGGGGGGTGAGTGGGTGGGGAGTACGGAGAGCATGGAGGGCCGGTTGAGATGGCGATTGAAAAGGCCCATTATCTCAAGTGTACTTGACACGCTAGCGCCTGTCCCACGATGTGCTGGGAAAACACAAACATCGGCAGCCGCATTCCTCCCACACGCGAGGTAGAGAGAGAGAGCGAGGGAGGGAGGGTGAAAGCCCGATGTGAGGGAAAGCGAGTAATGCAGCAGGTCTCTCTCCCTGCTGGGCCCTCTTCGCGTGCCACTTGTGCTTCCACAAATTTGTCCACATAAACAGAAGAGACGTGAAGAGGAGGTGGTGGTTGCAAACGAAGAAAGCTGAGGAGCGGCTGGATCGGCAAGGGAAAAGGCCCAATGCAGGTGAACAAAGATGCAAAGGGCGAGAGACGATGGCACGTGAGCTAGGCGAAGAGGGAGAGAGAAATGGATTCCCTCTCTCCGCACCACTCTCAGCCACTCAAAAGCGCCTTTCAGCTTCCTCCTTGATCTTGTTCTTCCGCCACTGAGCATCACATCCCTCAAACAGGGGCTAGGCACACACACACGTACCCAGACACACGGAGACCAACCCATATCCGAATTCAAAGCAACACAGATGCAGGCAGCCGAGGGAAGGATGGAAAGAGCGAAAACATACACACATACACTTAGTTACACGGCGATTACTTCGAAGTCTATGATAGCGATTGTGTCGTGCGACGTATGAGAAGAACTCCGATAGGGGGGTGGGTGGGGGAACGAAGAGCCTACAAAAGTAACGAACGCACAAGGAAGCACATTCGCGGACCAAAGTACACCAGGACCACCACCAGCACCAGCACACCGAAACCAGGCAAAGAAATGGACACCGTCAATACCGAAGAGGAGGAAGTGAAGACGGCAGTAAACCGCAGAAAAAAAAAGGAGGGAGGGCGGGGGGATCCGTAGAAGATGCGCGACCGTATACATACGTATATACATATCGATGCAGTGCTCTCCAGCTGCAGATCTCTCTACAGGTACATAGAGGTATATGGGTGCATGCATGTGTGTGTGTGCGCGCGCGCAAAGGTCGGCAAAGCCCATACTCGCCGTTCGTCTGCAGCTTCTCTTCCCACTCCTTTATCCTCCCCCCTCCTCGTTGTCTGTCGCGCTGTGCTTCTAGCGGCCAAATGCCGCTGATACCACTTCTACCACATTGAGGTGCTTATCCCTGACCATATCGCTGGGGGCTAATAGTGATAGTACGGCTGTGGTGCGTAGCCTTGTGGAGGCGGCTGCGCATAGTATCCTTGCTGGCCCGGTGGTGGCACTTGCTGATAATAGGCAGGCTGCTGCGGTGGCAGGGGGCCGAGTGGGTAGTAGCCCAGCTGCTGCGGGGGCGGGTAGGGCTGATAGTAGCCTGGCAGCGGTTGCGGCTGGGCGTATTGAAGGGGAAGAGGTACATACTGCACGGGCTGCGGCTGTGCAACATACTGAACTTGCTGTGGCGACGTGGAGACGTATTGCACTCCTTGGGTCTGTGGTTGCTGCTGCTGGGACTGCGGCGGACCGGTCGGCGGTGGTGCGCTCTTCTGCCCAGGATGCCACGTGCCGTCCTCCATTGCGCGCTTTATCGGATCGCGGTTGATATCTGTTGTCACCATCCGCATCTCTTCCGGCTTGGGAATCGAACCAAAGTCGACCGCCAACAGGCGCACATGCAGCTCTGCCTGTGTCTTGGACTTTTCCAGCATGTGCCACTGGTCCTTCACAACGCCCTTTGTGAGGCCGCCGAGGGACAGCGTGTAGTACCCCATGAGGTCATCGTTGTACGTGCCCTTGTTCCACACCTCCAGGCGAATTTGGTCGCTCATTTCGTCCGCGATTTGAAAGCGAAACGTCTCGTTCCACTCCGGGTTGAGGTCGTTCTTCACCACCTGCGTCTTGTACCTCTTTTCACCCATGGTGAGTCGCACAAAGGGGTCCGGCAGGCCAATCAGCTGGCAGTCGTGCAGCCTTCGCGCTGCACACACCGTCAGCTCAACCCTGCCCATACTGTGCGGTGGGAGTAGTACAAACGAGTCAGGAGATGTACGAAAGGGGAACAGGGATCGCTCAGCGGGGGACAATGACTACACAGTGGCGCCCAGGTAGCACGTAGTGAAGAGCGAAGCTGTGGAGGGAACGAGAATGAAGAGCAACGCCACAGAGAGTCCCCTTCGCAGCAACAACAACAGAGAGTTCGTGCGGGCGAGGAAAGGGGGGGGAAGAGAGGAGAGGAGAGGAAAGACGGGTAAACACACGAGGCCCGCATAGGAGTTGGAGTCTCGAGCGAGGGGGCGGCCCAGAAAGTCTTGCCAATACCAAAACGTGAGGGAAGTAGACATGCCAAGGCGGCATGCGCCCCCCCCTATTTGTGCTCGAGAGAGAGAGAGAGGGAGCGGTGGGTGTGTGCGTATGTGGGTGTGGGTGGGTGGGTGGGCCTATCACATACCTCCCATTGTCACGGTGCATATCCTCCGCCATACAACATCAGTTCAACGACACTCAACGCCTGTGACAAGCCCATCCCGTGGTAAGAAACAACCGTAGAGACGCGCGTTACCGATATTCTCACTCAGTCATCTGAACAGGACTTATGTCTCAAGCTCTACCCACCGGCCCACCGCTTCGCAAGTCACCCTCACCGTCGCGCCCATTATGCCGGTCGGCACCTGGTGCATTCCTCATGATGTGGCATTCAGGCCCCTCGCCAGTAGGCAGCGAGGGCCGAGTGAGTTACGCACCAGTCACATTGATACTATGCCCATCACATGCATGATACAAACATGTGCTCTATCCCAGCCCACCCCAGACACAGCGCCATCCAGGACTCGACCGCCGACATCCGCAGCGATGCGTCGCTGTGACCTCCTCTACGTTGTAGGTACCTGCGCTTGTCATCACCAGAGCTGGGTCTGTGTCAGCATCGATAGGGAAACTGCCTGGCTCTTCCTCACTCAGAGTGGGGGCGCTGGATACTGCGATACCGCGCGCTAAGGTGTGCCTCGTCACCAGGGCATCACCTCTGATAGAGAGAAAGGGGGAGATCAACACGCCAGAAAGAGTGGGTAGATGGCACGGGCTCAGTAGTGTCCTCGTCCGTGCAATCCAGCATACCAGTCCAACAAGAGCACGAGAGAAGAAGTGTGCATGCAACTCAGCGGAACCCCTCCCTCTGCCGCCGCCGCTGTGAGGACATTTCTTCCGGTCTGAGTCGAGGGACAGCTTCCCACTCGTTCGCCAGTTCCATCCCCCAAGCCTCGTCTTTGGGCTCCTACTAGCGTTTCTGCGGCAATCCATACGGAGAGTACACAGTCGGCTGAGTGGTGCTCGATTGCCACGTCAAGTCTCCATCGCCAAGGATGCCTTGATCAGGGGACTGGGGAGTCGCTGATGGCACCCCGGGAAGATGTGGGTGAAACAGCCTGCCCCCCACAGGGGCGGCGGTTTGGAATGGAGGGAGCATGGATAAGAAAGGCGGCTCCCCGGGCTTCTGCAGATGATCACCGCCTATGCCTCCAGAAATCGACATCATCCCACCGGGTGGCACGTGCTGCACAGCGCTTCCCCCCATGGACACACCAAGGGGGGCGAGGAGGTTTGCCAGTACCGGATTCAGCGTGCCAAAGGTTGTGCCGTAGACGCTGGCTGCCGCGTACGGTGACGCGCTGGCCACAGTGCCATCTGGCATACCCGCTGAGAAGGGCCCAGGGTAAGCACCGCTGCCGGTCATATTTGCTGCCGTAATCGGCATTGCCTTGCTACCTTGTTGTGGCGACCATGCAGCCATCAGAGGCGCCAGTCCCACCGCTTGCACCCGCAGCCGCAGACTAAGCCGATGCTCGCTCCATCCATAGAGGTTGCCCATTATACTCGGCGCCTCCTTGGTACGCAGCAGAACCACCCGCTCCACCACCGCGTCGAGGGTGCTGAGGTCATATCCGCCTTGCATCAGCTCTATGGGGAGATGGTAGGTGTAGCAGCCTAGCAGATTCTCCGAGAGCGGGGTGCTGCGCCACAGTTCAAGCTCAATGGAAGGGTAATGGGAAGGGGAGTTCCCCACCCCAGCCTCAGTGGCTCTTGAGCTATTGCCACCCCCTGAAGGCTGCGGCTGCGCGACCGCACTGCGCAGTGGGGAGGTCGGGATGGCAAGGAAGGAAGGCGGTGGCGAGTAGGAGAGAGCAAATCCGCTACTGTCAGGTCCCCTTATTCCACCAGCTGCTGACGTGCACATGGGCAGTGCGGCGCCATAGGGTAGGCCACGCGCTCTGCCATCGGCGCCGTTACTGCTGCCACTCGGATGAAATGGAGGGGTGTAGGGGGTACAGAACCCTCCCTGAGAATCTCCGCCGTGCGCGGAGGGCGGGGAGTGCGGACCAAGTGGTGTGGCAACAGGAGCGATCGGTTGCAGTGCTGGGGGAACGACAAAGCGAAACATCTCGTTCCACACCAAATCATCTTCATTCTGCTCTTCGTGCGTACCCGAAGCAGCATCGGGCGGCATGTCTGAGCTTTGCCTCTCCTTCGCGGATGCACCAGAGACAGAGGTCCACAGACAGCTGGTGCGGCGAACCTCTTCATGACAACGAAGCACGACGTACAACCCGTCAATCTGGAAGCCGCTGTCCAGCCCCTTTGGCATGTTGCCCTGCTGGACGAGGAGGTCGCACACTCGGATGTCCACGTACGCCTCGCCTGTCGCGTCGTCCATGTCGCTGCACGGCTGCTGCATGGCGGTTGTGCGTGTGTGTCTGAAGCAACAAACTACGTGTGTCTATTGCACACGAGCAGAGAAGTGAACGAGAGTTGAAAGGCAAAGCGGTGTGGGGGGAATTCGATGAGTAAGAAAAGCACCGCTTCCTTTTTCAGCTTGAGTGGACTGTTGCCCCACGATGGAAACCCCACCAGCAACCCCCATAATGTATCGGTGAATAGAGGGAAAGAAAGAGACACAGAGGCACGCGCACTTACACTCGCCGAGGCAGACATGAATGCCTCGTGTAAGTGCTTTGGGGCAGGATCGGTGCCTTGCCGAACGGTGCTGCTGCTGCTGCCTCTCTCTCTCGACTCATTCGGTGCCACCAGGATTTCGCGAACGTGTAGATTTTCAAAGCGCTGTAGTTTGCCATGCACTCACATTTGTACCAAATAAGCGAACAGACGGAGAGGCTGACGTCAGTAGTGAACCTTCATAGTGTGAGCAAAAAACCTCCCCTTCTCGCATCGCTCCCCATAGACCATCACCACAGCATTAACCACTATGCACAACACAGTGCAGCATCACACCCGAAGGCCCCACATCCTCACCATCTTGATCCATTAGTCACCGACCAGTCCCCCAAAACTATCCGTATTGGGTCCTCTGACTAGACACCTTTCTTTTTGTCGCTCTGCCGAGTGGTGCGCTCGCCGAGGTAGTGCACGACGTCCGCGTAGGTGAGCAGCTCGTGCTTCAGCAGATGGTCAGCCAACTTCTTCATGTCGTCCTTGTGCTTCGTCAGCAGCGCCAGCGTATCAGCGTAGACTTCGTCCACTACCTTTTTTGCACGACGGTCAAAATCGTTTGCCTTGTCCACGCCAAACGGCTTCACCAGGCGGGTGCTGCTGCTGCCAGGGGGCGGATACACGGAGCCGGGGGCGAAAGACGAGATGTACTGATAAGCCAACCGCCCTACCTTGCGGAGGTCGTCCGAGGCGCCGGTGGAGAGATGATTGAAGAAGATCTCCTCCGCCGCTCGTCCGCCGAGCGTCACGCTGATCGAGTCGCGAATCTCCTTCGCCGTGCGGGTGAAGTTCTCGTTGGGCAGATACTGCGCGTAGCCCAGCGCGGATCCGCCGCGTGGCACAATGGACACCTTCATTAGTGGATCGGCGCGGTTGAGAAACCAGCCGGCCACCGCGTGACCCGCCTCGTGGTGCGCAACGACATTCTTTTCGAAATCGGAGAGCGTACGGCTGCGGTGCTCAATTCCGGCGAGCACGCGGTCAATCGAGCGCTCAAGGTGGCTAATGTCAACGTGGGGGGCCCTTTCCCGCGCGGCAAGGATGGCGGCTTCGTTGCAGACATTCGCGATGTCGGCACCAACGAAGCCTGGGCAGAGGTTGCTCATGCGTTGCGCGTATGCGTCAATCAACGCTCGCTCCCTCTCAGACTTCTGCATGAGAAGGGAACGGAAGTCGAACTCGTGAGCGCTGCTGCTGTGGGTGCCGGAGGGGATTCTCTTGGCCTCCCTTGGCACTGCTGCGCTACTCCCGCTCTTTTCTGCGTCCTCCTCCTCAGTCTCACCCTCCTTCTCTGTCTTCACCTGCGACAGAACGAGACTTGTCTCCGTGGAAGCCGGCACCGCTAATGGCGGCTCAGCTGAAGCACCAACACCTGCAGCGTCTCCCTCCGCTGCTGCTGCCGTTGCTGTTGTTGCCGCAGCTGAGTCGCCGTGAGCGTCATCAGAGGTGAGCTTCAGTTTGCTGAGGTGGACTTTGAAGATGTCGATGCGCTCGGAGATTACTGGCGTGTCGACGTGAATGATGCGGTCAAAGCGGCCTGGACGGATTAGGGCCGGGTCCAACGCCTCCTGCGCCACGTTGCTGGAGGCCAGCACCATCACATCGCCGCGTCGCCCGGTGCTGAAGCCGTCCAGCTGAGTGAGCAGTTCGTTTAGGGTCTGCTCCTGTTCCTGCTTCTCTCCATGACCTGCCCCCTGCCGCTTCAGGCCTATCGCATCGATCTCGTCGATGTAAACGATGCATCGCTGCTTGCGCGCCTCTTTGAACAGCTGCCGCACCCGCAGCGCACCCATGCCGACGTAGAGCTCGACGAAGTCAGAGCCGATCGCCGGGATAAAGCCGACCCCGCTCTCCCCTGCCACAGCCTTCGCGAGCAGTGTCTTGCCAGTGCCGGGTGGTCCGAGCAGGATGGCGCCGGTGGGGATCTTCGCGCCTAGCTTCGTGTATCGCTCCGGGTGGCGCAGGAAGTCCACAATCTCGGTGATCTCCTTCTTCGGCTCCCTCATCCCAGCAATGTCGCGGAAGCGCGTGTTCGAAGCTGTCTCGACGCGGAAGGCCATTTCCTTCGTCTTCGTCCTCCCCTTCGTCGCCTCCACTGCGTAGCTCATCGACTTGCCGATGTACTGCGAGAGGAACATGACAAACACCGGGAAGAAGATAAACGGCACCACCCAAGCAAAGGCACCGACCCCAACTAGTGCCGTCTCGGCATATGGTCGACCCTTCCGGGTCACCTCAAGCTCTACAGGTCTGTCGACGGCCGTGGGCAGCTTGTTGCCGTGCTCCTGCTCTTCGTCGTCTGTGTGGGTCTTCTCACTCTGCCGCTGCTGCGTCTCCACCGCCTGCAGTCGAGCAGCGCGGTAGTTATCCGCCAGCTCGTCCATGTGGCGCTGCGTGTCCTGGTCGTTGAGAAGTCCCAGGTACACCTTGGCGTCATCCATGTACACCTGCAGGTAGTTGTCGTACAGCACCGCCGCCTTGATCTCACCCGCGTGCTTGTTCAACGAGGCCCAGCCCGTGTGCGTGCCGCTCGGCTGCGCCAGTTGATACAACACTGCCGTAATAGCAATCATGGTGATGACAAAGAGGCAGGTGCGTGGCACGATCCAGTCCTCCGGCTTGTCCTCCCCCTCTTCTCCTGCCCCATCGTCCTCACCTCTGCTGCTGTCCCTGCCACTGCCGCCGCTTCCTTTGCTATCGTTGCTCTTGCTCAGTAGGACACCCCACCTATGACAGGCCGTGCTCGAGACGCTGCGGGTGGGCCGCCGACAAAGGGTGTGAAGGAGAGCGTCAAGCTTCTGGCTGTCTTCCAGGTGAGGAGGCACACGGAGATGGCGGTGCAGCCGGTCCGCATAGGAGAGGCGCCAAATGGTCGCCATTACGTCTGAGAGCGAGTTTGACGTGCTAGAGGCCTGTTGGGGCTGTGCTTCGGTGACAGGCACGCGGGTGTAGCGCGACTGAAGCGCGGATGAGAAGTAGCTTGGTGCTATGGCTACTAGAGACTGCACAGCCAACCATCTCTGTGCCCACGCACTCTGCGGAGCAGCAAGTGCTTGAGGAGATGCTGATGGGCTGGGAGTCGCAAAGGTAGAGAAGGAGTTTGCTGAAAATCGAGACATGGTACGTATCGAGCTGCAGAGCGCAGGTAACTGGTGAGCGGCATGCGTGCTGGCGCCGACCACCGAGAGGGGATCTCGATAACGGCGTGAGAACATCTGGAAAGAGCTGAGGAGACGAGGCGTAGGAGGTAGATAAGGGGCAAAGCAGTAGGAAGAAGGAACAGTACAGCACACCCCATCTACGACCCCCCCCCGGAGTGAGCAACACACTCGATGACGAAAGGGAACGTGTAGCAGAATGGGCCATAAAAAGATGGCCGCTGATTGTTTCTCCCACACGGAGCTGAGACGACTGCGTGTGCACAAAGTCGTAGAGCCTCTTTCGACGGTGTCCATTGAGTAGGCGGAGCGAACTTCACAGCGAAGGCGAGGCGGCAGGGGCGAAAGCGACACAGAAAGACATCACATATGGACAGAGCGGAATGTAATTGACAGCGGAGAAGCAGAAAGCGAGACCCCATGTCACTCGTTGGAGATGCAATGCCGCTCCACTACCGGTCTTCTAAGAAGGTGTGCTGCTGTTTTCGCTCTCATTTCACTTTTCCAAAAGATGCATAGGACACATTGGGGCACGTGAGCTCTGTTAGTGTGGTAAGGCTGGCGACCTACTCGCGCGCCACGCTTCCATTGGCATTACCGCAAGACAATTCACTCATTCACTACAGTGCCTCCAAGGCATGGTGCTGCCCCACAAGTAAACACGAAGACGCATCGCTTCCCTTTCGTCTCACACGATAGATTGCGCTACAGCATCGTCGACAGCACGACGGCCATCACCAGTCCTCAACTGCAACTAAGCGACAAGCAGAGAGACGATATATTGAAGACCAGACTCTTCGTTGGGGCACACCACCTCCTCGAGAGAGAGCAAGAAAGCCTGTCACACACAAAATACGCACTGTTTTCCCCCTCCTCCCCAATGCGCGCCCATCCCTCGGCATGCGCATATTGGCCACTTTCTCACTCGCTGCCACCATTGCACACCCTACACGCCCGCAGCCGCAGGTGCACACAGCCACCGCCCACCAGCCCACACCCGCATGCGGCTTCGCCCGGGCCGTCGGGACCATGCCATCGGCCGTCCAGCCGGGACACGCGTCTGCCGGGCGCCCCCCGACCTTCCCACACACACGCCTGCTGCACAACAGCTGCCAAAACGACCCAGGTTCGCTGCATGCCCTGGCCCGCGCGGACTGTGTTCAGCGGACCGTGCTAGGGCCTCCGACACCCCGCACCCCGCCGGCGCGCCATGCACCGCCCCCAGTCGCTGCAGGCCACGGCACCCCGCAATGTGGCCTGGGGGCCCGTCACACGGGAGTCTGGACGACGCGATGGAGCGGTCCGCGCTGTGCTCGTCGTGCATCCGGCATCGGCGCCCCGTCAGGCCGGTGGGCTGGCGGGGGAGATGCCACGTGCCCTGCACACATCCACGGTGGCGCCGACCCGCGTGCATGTCCTCGAGCCCTTCACGCCAACCACTCGCGCTCCCCTGGCCCCTCGATGCCCCCTGCCTGAATGTGGTGTACCACACCAGCCATCGCCGGCAGCGCGCGCGCAGTACTCGCATTTCAGTAGCGTGGGGCACGCGTCAGGTGGGGTCTCTCCGTGCGTCGGCGCGATGCGTAGTGGGCGCCTGCGAGCGTCGGCATGACCGCGACGCGCACCGGTGCAGTGCCAGCCCATCTCACCCAAACAGCCCGCAGCCGCGCCAGAAAGAAGGCGGCCACCGTCATTACGGGGGAGATAAGGGGGAGCACAGGACGAAAGTTTAAGAGGGAACAAACAGACAAAGCAAAAGAGACTGTGCGCTGCGGGCGACTTTCGCTAATCGCCAGCCAGCACCCGCTTGCTGTGTTATATGAGGACTCAAGGCAAATGTACTACAGGGAGACAGCCGGTGCTTTTCGTAGGCGTTTGTTTCGAAGAGGCGGCGCCGTTGAGAGGTGGACCGAGGCCAATGGGCCCACACGCGAGCACCGATCCGCACATCGATGGTGGTGTTGAGCAGCGCCTGCAGAGGGGGGAAGAGCAGAACGCTGAAGATCATCGCAAAAAAAAAAAGGGAAGAAAAAAATGGCGGAGATGAGCAAAAATCCAAAAGGGAAAGAAGAAAGCGATGAGGCGCCAAAAGAGGCTCCGTCAAGCCTGACGCGGGGGAGGGGGGTTCAAGGCGTCGAGATCGTTCGCGTCCATTCTTCTATGCCAACAAAAACTCCTCAGTGCTGCGCCATTGATGGCGGTGCACTTAAGGACGCTCATATTGTACATGTGGCCGGTCCTTCCCGCCGCTTCATGCGGCACGCACAACAGCGCTGCAGAGGCTCTTCCATAGGGGTCGCTGTCAGGTGTTGGCAGAGAGGTGGAGAAACGCGACAGTGACAGCAACAAGAAACCAACGAATCCGTCCAGCAGAGAGAAGAGGGGAGAACGCGGAGAGAATAGGCGGAGGAGGCGGCTGCCTTCATAGCGCTTCAGCTCCGAAAGAATGCGGATACACAAGGCCGGCCAGAGGAAAGCAGTGCGGATGACGTTAAGGAAAAGAAACGAACGAGCCAAGTGATTGCTCATAGACTTGAGCTGGCTAACATAGAACAGTGATTGCATGAGACTCGGACGAACGCCCACACTGCATACATAAAATCGAAGGAAGAGGCATCTTTCCGACCACTGAAGGAAACTGAAAAACGCGTGGCACCGCTAGAGAGGTGAAAAAAAGGAAGAATGAGAGGAATAAGGGGGGTGTGGGTGAGTGAGTGAGTGAGTGAGTGAGGGGGGGGAGACAGCCCGTACAAACAGTGGTTTTCCCTTGAATGTGCGTGCCTCGCCACTTCGTAAGGGGATAACGAAGGTTGCTACCACAGCCGCTGACGCAAGATACCTTGCGAGTGGCAAGTGAAGAAACAGCTACGCACACACACACACACACACACACACACACACACACACACACACACACACACACACACACACACACACACACCGAGCCCCACGTAGGTATGCGCCGTGCTCGACACTCACGCAGAAGTCGCAGGGGGGAGACAAAGACGCGGCATCACAACTCGACGATGGCAACAGCGAAAACACGAGGAAGGCGGCACCCACAAGAGGAAAAAACAAAACAGAAATATTTGGGCTGCTGTTTCTACGCGAAAACGGGGAAGGAAAGAAAAAGTGGTAAGAGGCGCGCCAGAGGGTGGGGCATCCACACACACACACACACACACACACACACACACACACGCAGGCAAACATCTCCTCGCACAGATGGGGGGAGGGGGGTGCAGAGGAAATACTTTTAAAGGCTGCACCTGGTCCTCAGGGGAGGGGGTGGGTCGGGGTCACTTTATATACATTATGGAATGCCCCAGGAGCTGATCCGACGGCTGCCCCCCTTTTTGTATTTGGATGGGAAATTCTACTCACAACGTAGTTGCGGGAGGTTACGGCTCCAACACACGAGGCAAATGCGGGGGCGATGGGTGTGGGGTCCAAAAGAGGCCAGAGTGCATAGGAGGACGAGTCTTGCATCCACCGACCAGATAAACAGAGAGAATATGCGTGTGCGTGTGTGTCGGTGTTAAAGGCGAGTGCGAGGTGTGGCGGACTCCCATAATAGGCCTCTTAGCGGCTATTCCAGATCCCCATTTTCCTCCTCCTCACCACCATCAGGAAGTTCACGGCTCTGGCTAACTCACGAAAACACGACAGCGTATCCCTTCCTTGCAGAAACGCACGGCACAATGCCGTGCGCTGGCCCGACCCATGACGCACGCCTGCATATGCGAGAGGGGAATAAGAAAGGAAGAAACAGAAAAAAGAGGTGCTCGTGAGGGAAGCAAGACAGGAGAACTCGAGGACGAGGCTCAACAGAGTTAACACGCTGCGCAGCACTTCAGGGATCCTCTCACTGCGCGAGTTTAGGGATAAGCGCATCCGGCTGTGCACTTGACTGAATAGGACACACACAGCGCAGCAGGGAGTCGTGAGAGACCGAAAGGCAGGCGCAAAATACACAGCTGAAGGGGAGAAGGATCGAAAAAGCGAAATAGAAAGATCGGCATGGCCGCGCGAGTAAGTACCCAAGTCACTCGATGCCTCTTGGCGCTACATTCGCAGAGCACAAGCCAAGTAGCTACTGCCTCACCGTAGCGCCTTTCTCTTGCTGGCATTAGCGTTTGTGGTCGCGCTTTGGGGGGATGGAGGGCTATGCCGGGAGCTGGAAGGCAGTAGGGAACAGACTGGTAGGGCATGCCCCGCCAGGAGTCGACAATGCATTCAGTTAATCCCTGTATTCCTCTTTTTTGTTCTTCTCCTCGACGTCTGTGCTGCCGCCGTTGCTGCTGTGTGTGGCCTTCGTCTTGGGTGTCGTCGGCTCTATCTTCGAGACGGCGGGTGGAGTGAGCACTGACTGTAGTGGTGGTCGATGCCAGTGTACCTCTGTGTCGGTGTCGCTCAGCGTCTCCTCATTGCATGAAGGAGGAGTCACCAGTCGGTACGATCGTTGTTGTCTCCGCTGCTGAGGCTTCACTGGTGCAAGGAGGGAAGCTCCGCCATCGGGTGTGGTGGCGCTTGTAAGACTGGCATCAAAGCCGCCGTAGAGATTCAGATGCGGCACCACCTTCCACGCGTCAAAGCTGCCATTGAAGGTAGGATAGGAAGGCTCAGAGGTGCGCGAAACTACCTCCAGCGCAGGCCCCTCATGTAACGTCACCGTCATGCCGCTGTGTGAGTACAATTTCGACGCACCACTCTCCATTGTGTCTTCAAATCGACAACAGCAGATAAAGGAGGAAACCAGAGACGAAATCTGCGCCGGTGTGTTGGGTGCGACCCACACGCGCGTGTAGGCGTTATCGCTTGGCTGTCAAGGAGCGCTTACTCAAGAGACATGCAAAAGAAAAAAATGACACGGTGGGGTGTACGTGTACGTGCGCCTCCGTGCGAGGGAGCCGGCGAAGACAAAGTGAACGGAATAATACAAGCAAACACGATGCCCGATCGCGCTACACCTTGTGTGAAGGGCAGAGAAGCAGACACGGTAGCACAACACTCCGGCCCTTTCCAAGTGACCGCTGCTCTTCTAACTTCGTCGCTTAAAATGGGTCCAAGGCGCTCCACACGGAAGGTGTCCTACACTACGCCAGTCACAGTTTCGAATACGCCAGAGCCAGGAAATGCCACCGAAAGCAAAGGGGTAAAGCAGGAGAGGTGAGAATGCGAGAGAATGGAAATGAAGGGGTAAGTAGGAAGCAAAACAGGCATGAAGGGGCAACGGTGCCGAGTGCCGTACAGTGGGTCATGCTCAAAGATTCAAGTGGGCTGGAGGGAAAGGGCGTACACAATTCCTCTCGTTCGGTTACTCCACCAGCACCGGCGGCAAGTGTCACCGCGAACATGAACCACATGAGGTGCGCGAAGTTGTCCTTGAAGAAGCCGCGGAACAGGCACGCAAAGACAGACGCACCAAGCCCCGTGAACGTCTGCAGCAGCCCCGTCGGCTGGCCGCGGTCGCGCGGCATGTGCGTCAGCACCGCGGGCAGCACGGCCACGTTCAGCGCGTAGCAGCCCCAGCACATCATGGCGTAGAACACGGCGCAGTTCAACACCGTGGGCGGGATGTGACCGCCAAAGGTGAGGGCGAAGAGCAGGTGGCCGAGCGCCGCAATGACGCTGCCGAGCGCCACCACCACGCGCGGCCCGAACCAGTCGTACAGCGCGCCGAACGGCAGGGTGAACAGGCCGACGGAGACGCCGCTGAGGTAGACAATGGTCATGGATCGTGCGTTGAACTGGTACGCCTGCTGAAGGTGCAGTACGCCAAAGACGGAGTGGACCCCCTGCGTCGAGCTGCTGATCGAGAGAATCACACCGGCGAAGAGGATGCGGAAGCGCCGCAGGTTGTCGATTGTCACTGAGTGAAGCATTAGATCGTCCTTGACAGAGTTGCCATCTTTTCCGTACGGTGGTTAACGGCTGCTGGAGCGGCCAACTGCTGAATATTCGCCCCCCCCTCCCCCTCCTGCTGTGACCCCTGACAACCCTTCAGTGGGCTAATTCTGGCTAGAGACAGCGGTGTCAAAGTGACATGCTAAGGAGTGGGGCCTGGGAAGAGGCTAAAGGGTCTCCAGAGCGGGGGATTCGAGGTCGATTTTTTTCGTTTCGGCGGAAAGACATGTGGGTGAGTAAGTCCCATGCATCCGTTGGGGGCTCGGCCGTGTGTGCATCCGACCTGCTCAGGGAGGCCTAGTGCGATGGTGTATGCAAAACGCAGAAGTGAGAGCCGCGCTCATGACGCAGTGAGTAAACTGATTATCCCAACATGGCAGATGTGCTTCGTTGCGGTAGGGGGTCTTCTGTTAGAGCTGTCAGTCTGGCAGTGCGAGATGGTGAAGCAGGAAGAAGGCTAGGTGGCACGGAGTCAGTGGCATAGGCAGAACACCGGGTTTGCTCCACAGAAGAGGATGTTGGCAGAATTGTGAAGAGCGCGAGGGAGTGCAGCGCCAGGCGATGACCACCAATGAGGAAAAAGTTACAGGGAGAGGCTGGAAAGGGTAAGGAATGCCAGACATCATGCGCGATAAGCAAAGAATCCATCTTGTTGCTTTGAGAAGCGCTATACGGCTCCACAAGTCCCTCTCTTCTTCTCTCCCTCGGTGATGGTGCAGCTGACACGCGCAGAAACTGCAGTCTCCAATAAGGACGCACAGAAGAAGCGCCGTTATCGCCCGATGAAAGGCCTCTTTTTCCGGCGATGCCTTTCTCGTCGTCCACGTCAACTTATTCCGCTTCGGATTACGGAAAACAAACAGCGAAAGACAAAAAAAAATGAACGAGAGAGAGAGAGAGATGCCGCCCCAAATGATGTAGGCCACCTCTTCGCGGTGTTGGGGCACTAGTACCCCTTCACTGAGGAAGCGAGGCGCCGACGCTCACACAGCGATACCTACTGGTTTGAGCATCCCCCTCACGGGGCACGGCAGCGCCGCGAATGCTCTCCCTCAAACAAACGTGGAGGAGAATCCCCCCAAAAGGAAAAAAACAAGCAGATGTGCCGGCAGCGGAGGTGCAGCACAACGTGCATCGGAACAGAGAAAGAGAACATGTGTAAGTGCATAGAGAGCAACGCACACACCCACACCCACACGTAGAGCAGCTGCGCACGCAACGAAAACGCTGAAGGGGAGAAAGGGATGGGGGAGGGCAGCAAAGTTGACAGGGGAAAAAAAAAAACACAAATAAAGAACGAAAATGAACGAGGGAGGGGAGGGAGCTGAAAAAGAGAGAAGAGGAGGGCGAAGAAGAAACGAAGATGCGGCCCCAAATCCCACCAACGGCTCCAACGCTCTCGCCTCCCTCTCGCCCGAAAAGACCCGCACCGAAAGACCGCTTTCATTTTCGATAGAATGACGGCCCACGACGCCACCTGTGTCCCTGAGGAGTCGCTTCACCTGACCCAGATGGTGGTGGATTCAGTGTTGTGGTAGAGGAGAGGGGAGGGAGGGAGGGAGGGAGGAGGGATAAGCCAGATGCAGCTGAAATTGATAAGGGGAGGGAAGAAAAACATGAGGAAAGCGGTAGGGTTAATTTGGCATCAAATGGAGGCAAAAAAGAAGACGTGCCACGCGTTCATTTTGTAGTGAGAAAAACACGCATTGAATTCATCAGAAGGCAGGACCTCTTGATGCAGGCTTGTCTTCCGACTTCAAGGGAGGTCAACACCGCCTTGTCGCGAATTTGCCCCCTGTCTAGTCACCCCAGTGGTCCATGTCCCGAGTAAGGGCCTTAGCAAGGAAACAAACGAGGAGGAAAAGGGCGCACCCAACAACCCGCCAGAGCCGCAGAGGACGTCATTACCGCCATTAAAGCGGCCTGTCAGGCACGTGTGATTCCCTTCTACTGTGGCAGTGCTGTTGAGAGAAAGGCTGAGTGTTTTCCGTGACATAGGGCAGAAAACAGCGTCCTTCATACATTGGCACCTGCGAACTCGTGCACACGCGCGGTGCTCTTCGCTGCAGCTCCTTTTTTCTCGGTGAATGTGTGTCCACACCGCATTGAAGTAAGCGCACCGCTGCTTGCTGGGCTCCACTTCATGGGTGACGCATAGCGTTGATTGTGTACCCCTTTCTTCCACCACCTGCGCGCGTTCACCAGTGCTCTGACAGTAACGCAGAAGAAGAGTGAAACAACGTGCGCCGAGAGAGAGGGGGGAATAGAGAAGAGCAGTGCAAAATTATTTGTTCCTCACCGCTCGAAGATGCACGTTCCCTGTGCACAGTTGTACTCACAGACCCCCCCCCAAAAAAAAAAAAACACACAGAAAGCACTGCAAGGCATCGAGCTCAACGAAAGAGGTGAGGAAAGCGCCACCACCACCACCACTATCAGAGAGAAAACAATGCCCAGCCGCCTTTCTCAGCCATATAATGAAAGACACACGCCCCTGGGCTTATACCACACAGAGAAGCTTCATGAACACCCAAGCACCCGGAAAAAAAGAAAAAGAAAACGAAAAAAGGAGCCCACGCAGTGTGTAATCCTGCACTGTTGAGAAAAGCAGCTCAGTAGAGGCGTAGCCATCTTGCATGAGCTGCTTGCGGCAGCAATTAAAGGGGAAAAAGGGATGCCTCACATAGGGAGCACATGGAGGACAAGGGGAAATCGAGTCATCGTGATCTACGAGTAGTGCATGCGTCAGGCAATTCATATGAATCGCGAGTCGCGCTCTCTCCTTGCGTCCACCGACTTCTCTTAATAAACGATTACTCTAGCAGAAAAGAAAGAATTCACGTCAGTCATTAGGAGAAGAAGAGCCACCCAGCAAAACAACGCGAGGGTGCGCAGCAGCCGAGGGAGTGCCGATGCGTCGACGCCAATCCAAATGTACGGCATCATTTGGTCTTGCGGTTGTGACATGCGTCGCCACTTCGCGAACAAATGAGTCACAGAAAAGTGGGCGGGGGGGCGGTTGCCGCAAAGGCTTTGAGTGACGCCAACACGGGAGAACAGCAAGCGGACGCGCAACAGGAGCGGGAGAAGCACACGTGTCACGGTCAAGGAGAACACCGCTCAAACAAGGGAGTTGCGTCTGGACTCCAACGCCCGCGGCTGCGCACCACTGACCTTTACCCCTCAGCCTCGTGGTTCGAACACCTACGCGTCGAAGCGAAAGGCAAAAAAAAAAACATAATGGAAAGGACAATTAGGAGAAAAGGGTGTTACTGAGGAAAAAGTTTAAATACAACACGAGTGCCCTCATGACGAGCACAAACCAAATCGTTCCAACGACGATCGAACGCAGCGGCCCTCCCCTTTGCGACCCAGATTTACTGCCTTCTGGCCCTAGTGGGCTGGCTCGTCCCCCACTAGCGTCCATCTCTTGCACATTGCGAGTACTCACGCACCGGCACACCCTACTCATTCGCCCCGAAGGCTCCATCCATACCGTTACTCCGACTCTTCTTCACTCCATCGCTGCTTTCACAGAACCCTGACGCCACTAATGCGCGCTTGATACGCGGAACAATGACGCGACGCTGCGCCAGCTTCCCGCGCACCAGCTTCGAATAGCGACGATGCACAAGGTAGGAAGAGGCGATGGAGGAGAAGGCGAGGGCGAGGTAGATGCCAACGGCGCGGTTCATGCAGCGACGCGCACCAACGCAGTAGCCCAACGTTGATGGCGATGCCTCGCGTTCGTACGTGAGGTACCACGCACACCAGTAGCACAGCACGAACCCGAGAGCGCCGCCAAGATAGCAGAAGCCGTAGTGCATACCCATGTCGCGGTCGAAGATGGTGCCTAGCACGTAGAAGGTAGCGCTCGTGCTCACGCCGTAGAAAAACCCACTGAGGATGTAAGGGAGAATGAGCGCCTTCCCATCGGGAAGCGCAATCCAGAAGAGCACGCCAAGGAACAGACCGACGGAGGCGACGGGGTAGATGAGCGTGGGGACAACCACGGTGCCAGCGCGCGCGCGCAGCACCTGCAGCGCGCGCTCGTAGACGCCGAGGAATACGCGGCCGCCAGCGACGGATACGCCAGACATGGCAGCGAAGAGAATGTAGTGCTTCGGCTCCATGGCGCCGTAGCGTGCCTTCACCATGATCTGAATGTTCCAGTTGGCGGTCATGACGAGGCCTATGCCCCAGACGCAGAGCGTGGTGTAGAACATGAGCCAGAGATCAAGATAGGTGAGGCTTTCCAGGAAGGTGGTCTGGTACACCGGAACGACGTAGACTTCGCCGCAGAGCATGATCGTCTCCACACGCGGGTTACTGTACGTGGACGGAGCCGTGCATCGCAGTTCAACGTGCTCAGGGTCGGAGTCAGAGCTAGGAGTGCAGCTAAGTGAGGCATGCAGACTGTTGTAGTCACCTCCGAGATGTACAGTGAAGAAAGAGTCCTCCGGGCGGCTCTGCGGCGGCTCAGAGTGGTGGTGGCCGTCGTCGTGTGTAGCGCCAGTAGAGCGCCTCAAAGGCTGCTGTTGTGCCTCGAACAGGGGGCTGCTGCAGTGCGAGTATGGCGGTTCTTCACCCAAGTCGTTCGTTCTGTCGGGCATGTACACCGTGACGAGCGGCCGCTCCGTCCCTGTGAGCTTGTGCAGAGGAAGCCCGAGAGATTCCCGCAAGGGCTCACTTCGCTGATGAGGTGCTTTAGGTGAGTGCGCGCTAACGGGTTCCGCAGGCGCCATAACCTCGATCAGAGCGCTCTTCTCCACATTCGCATCCGCGTCACACTCACCGTCTAAGCGCAGCGATGGTTGTGCAGGTCTCTGGACACCGTGTGCAGGTGCAGCTATAGAACGCTCTGGACTATCAGGAAGATCCCCACCCACGAACGGCTCTCGATCCGATGAAAGGCCCTCCTGTCCCACCTCGTCAGGGCAGTGAGACGGTTGTTCAGACCCTTTTGTTGGCGTCGCATTACTATCGCACTGAGCTTCGTGTGCTTGAAGGTGACGCTCCCGATAGCGCTCCTCTTGCATCATGAGCAGCTCCTCCTCCTTCGCCTTCGCCTCCGCAATCACCTGTTTGTCTTGCTCCGACAGCCCATCAATGCTGTCCAGCGGCAACACAAGCACAAGGACCAGCAGTACAATCATTACCGCACCGATTGCGATGCCGCGCAACTTGCCTGGCGTGATGTCGGCGGCGAGGTATGCCACGCACACGGTCTGGATGGTCAGGTAGAGGTTGAGCAGCACGAGGATGATCGCCATGATAATGTAGCGCCGCTTCGGCACAAGCTGCGACATGTAGCGATTTCGGATCAGATGAGCGCGC
>NC_009323.2:310655-315766 GCF_000002845.2 Leishmania braziliensis MHOM/BR/75/M2904
ATCCAGTAAAAGGGGGGGGCCGGAAAATTTTTCCCGCGGGGGAAAGAGAGTTAACAACCTTGGGCAACGCACGTGTATATTTGGTGCAACATCGAGGGGAAAAGTATCTTAAGGAGTAAAAAGAGGAAGATTTAGCAGGACAGAAAGAGCGCACACGAGAGGGGGAGGGGGGAAGGGCATCAGCAGAGGTGCAAGGAAAAGAGGATACAAAAAAAAGAGACGAGGAAACATACGCCCGCCCAGCGAGGAAGGGGAATGGGGAGAAGGGCGGAGCGCGCAGTAAAGAAAGGGGACGTACATCGCTTACAGGAAAGCGCAACAACAAAAAAAAAAACATAAGAGCTAAGCGAAGAAAACGAAAAGAGCGAAAAGAAGTCGCATCGAGCAAGTGAGAAAGTGGGAGAGAGAAAGAGAGGACGTAGTTTAGTGGTAGGGGTGCATGATATGGTCATGGGGAGAGGTGGGGGACGGCAAATGCAGCTCGTGTCCGGGCCCGCACACGTCCTGCTCGATTATCAAGGGCAGTAATAACAACTACCCTCGTAGCAGGAAGTAGCAAGGAAATCGACATGGAAAAGAAAGTGCCAAGCGGCCTATGAAGCGAGCAAGAAAGAGATACAGTGAGTAGGGGTGAGGAGGGAGAGAGTCACACACACACACACACACACACACAACCCGTCCAAAAACACAGACAAGAAGTGAGGCCAATAGCGAAAGATGCGCGAAGGAGAAAAAAACAAACAAAAAAATCATCAACATGTGTCAGTCGGCTGTCAGCCCATGCGTTTCTAGCGCATAGTTCTTGTCTCTTTTTCCGTAGTTAGCCGCTCGGCCTCTGCTCTCCCCCCCTCCCAAAACTGAAATGTGCTGCTACCGGTTGGAGCAGCGATCAAGTGCCAAAGACGGACGTCTGTAGCGCCGTCTGTGTGGCTGGGACGGATTGGTGTGTCACTGTTGTTCGAGAAGAGAGTGCTGAGGGTGTATATTCATGTGGGTCGGCAAGGGGAGCAGTCATGCTACTAATAAAACCCAAAAAGATGTGCAGCCCTTTCCTGGACGTACATGTTGATAAGTCAGGAGTGCCACGAGCGACTGGCTCGGGTGGGGGTAGCAACAACAGAAAGAAAAGCGAGAAATAATAAACATACAGGGAGTTAGCGAAGAAAAAACAAGGGCCTCCGGTGCCAAAGAAAGAGAGGGAGGGAGTGTGAAAAGCGTTGCCGCGGGTGCGCCTGTGTGTGTGTGTGTGTGTGTGTGTGTGGGTGTGTGTGTGTGTGTGTGGGTGTGTGTGTGTGTGTGTGGGTGTGTGTGTGTGTGTGTGGGTGTGTGTGTGTGTGTGGGTGTGTGTGTGTGTGTGTGTGGGTGTGTGTGTGTGTGTGTGGGTGTGTGTGTGTGTGTGTGTGGGTGTGTGTGTGTGTGTGTGTGCGTGTGTGCGTGGGTATGCTCAAAGACTGACCTATGCAGCTGTCTCTCCATCCCTCCCTACCTTCACCCCTACGCCCCTTTGCTCGTGTATGGTGCACAGAAGCGAGAAAGGGACAACGGTGAGTTGGCGTTGTGACGCCCCATCACTGGCGGAAGGCCATCATGTGCAGGTACTGTTCATTGGGTTGCGGCGGTAGGGGTGCAGCGGCGGCGGCACTGGGTGCGGAGGATTGCAAAATGCAGAGCTGTCCATTCACCATCACGTAACTCGGGTACAACGGTGGTGTGGCGGTAGCGGCCGGCTGTGTATAGGACAGCCGCTGCGCTGGTGCGATCCCGCCGCCCATTACGTTCTCCAGTGGGATGAATTGGCCCTGTGCATTCACAATGCACGGCCTGATTGAGTGGGATGATGCTGCGGTGGATTGGCCGTTGTCAGCACCCAGCATGCCCCACACAGCTTGCTGCTGCTGAGGAGACGGCGGCGGAGGGGACATCCCGTGGCTGTGCATTCCCTGAGGGGGCAAGGTGTACAGATCCTGCAGCGGTGGGTGCTGTTGCTGAGCCGGCGCTAGCTGACTTTGAGCCTGGGTGGGATGCATGAAGGTGTACATCATGGGTACGCCTGCGGGGGCCATCGCCGCTGCCTCCGCGGAGTACGTGGCATACGTAGGATTCTTGGGGCGGCGCTGGCCAGTGTTGGCTGTAAACAGCATTGGGGCAGCTTGAACTGCAGATAGTGTACTTGCATCGTATGCACGAGGCGGTGGCAGCCAGGCGCTAGCGGCTATAGAGGCAAACTATGCCTGTCTGAACCAGTGGACTCTCGGTCGCCAGGATGGGGGGTACATGACAATTCGTACGCGCCCTTCTCCGAAGCACGCCAGGGAGTGTCGACCCCCTAATTCCGCTCTTCCCCCTTAATCCACCCATCATCAAACACACTCCCGAAGAGTTGCCTCTCGCGTTTCCCTCTCGCGCTGGAGGCGACATTTGCATTAAACCTGCCCCCCGGAGCAGCATCAAAATAACAACAAAGTCGCATAGTTTTACACCCCCCTCTCCCTCCCCCTGTGCCTACCACTTTCTTCTACTCACCTACCCAACACCCACAAGCAAACCCGGCTTTCGACTTTTACTGCTTCCCCTGCCTCCCCACTCTATCTTCACCTCTCCCCCCCTCTCTCTCTCCCTCTAGCACTTTTTTCTTGCTGTTCCCCGCAGTGGATTGGGGCTCTTTCGTGTTCCTTTTCCTTTGCTTGTCTGTTTGCCGTCTGTTTTATTCCGCGCCCCTCTCCCTCTCCCTCTCTCTTCCCTCTCTCTTCCCTCTCTTTTCCCCTCTCAGTGACCCCTCTAGTTTGCTTCTCCTCCTCCAGTCTCTCTTTCCTTTCCACCTCCCATACTTGCCGACTTCCTTGTGCTCTCTTGTGTCTGTCTGTCTGTCTGTGTTGCCCACTGATCCATCGTCGTCTCCTTATTCTGTCTTGATCGTGTAGCCAAGTAAGCACAGAAAGGGGCAACTCACTCCCGCCCCTTCTTGCACATTGTGTACGCGGGTGGTTGGGCTGGCGATCCTCGTGTTGCTGGACGCAGTTGTTCCTCCCCCCCTCCCCCCAAAAAGCATCTCAGAGCCGTGCGGCACAGCCCATTGGAGTGGGGAAGTGGTGGTATTGTGTAGGCGAGATTGTGTGCCGATATTCAACTGTATATGTCCGTGAAAAAGTCACTCGTTTTAGGGGTTTTCGTTTCTCTCCTCGTCAGACTCATATGACCTTTTACACTCACTGTTTGCTCTTCGTCCGTGTACATGCCTAGACCATCCCTTCCTCCTTCCTTCCTCAGCTGATACTCTAGACGCTAGAGCTTGCATCACACGACGACTACCACACTCATACGGCTACTGGTCCTTTTTCCACCCAGCGACAGTGCAAGATACCCCACTAGTGACTCTGAAGATCTCGTACACACATACACATTCAAATCTTTTGGGTTTCACGGTGGTTTGTCTCATCAACGACTCTGACACGGACACACAACTGGCGTCACCACTCCACACGGTGCAATACCGCAAATTACGTTGTTCTTCTCTTGCCTTAGGCCGTCACCTTCTGTTCTCCATTCCGGCACTCAATTTGTACGCTCTTTCTCCCGTTCTCTCCTCACCCGCAAGGGCGGGTGCCCCTTCAATTGTTGTTGTACCTGCATCTACAGCAGTGCTTACTGTCGGTGCCAAAGCTGAGAACACGAAGCGAAGAGGAAAATAGCAAAGCAACAGCTTCACCACTTCCCCACACCTTCACCTCCTCTTTCACTTCTCTCTCCCTATATATCATTTTGTTGTCTTGGTGCGCTGCGGTCGATTTTTTATCGCCTGTTCTTGTCTTGATTGGCTCTCCTCTCTATCTCTCTCTTTTTCTCTTGCGCTCTTTCGGTGTGTGTGTGTGTGTGTGTGAAGACGTGTCGCATTGAAGACTCCCTGCAACTCGCTCTTTGCATTCCTTTGATTCACCACAAGTCACCCGGCTTGGTTCTCCCTTTCTGTTTTTTTTTTTTTTCCGTTGCTGTCTATTTCTTTAGCTGTGGTGTTGCTGTTATTAATTTTGCTCGTCTTCATCATTTCTTCTCTCCCCCTCCCCCCTCTCTCTCTGTGTGTACGCGTGGGGTGCGTCTTTTCTTTTCCCTCTGCTCGCTCGAAGCTCTTTCGGTCGCAGCTGTTTCCGGTTTGGGGCTTTTTTATGTTATTGCTCATCTGCTGGGAGTAATTCCCTTCTCCCGCCTTGTCGTGCTCTTTTTTTTATTTCTTCGTTGCTGTTGTTGTTCTGTTATTACTTGTTGTGTGCCGTTGTGTTTCTCCGATCGCCTCCTCCTCCTCCTCCTCTTCCCATCTCTCCTGCAACCTCAAGCGTGCCACGTTGCGCATAGAGGCCATTCCAAGTTGCCGGAAGCGAAGTTGGTGAAGAGTGAAATCTTCGGTGGTTTCCCCCCTTTTCTGCATGTTTCTGTTCAGCATAATTCGGTGTGTCTCATCTCCCCCCCCCTCCACTAGTCGCTCTCTTCCGACACTCTTTCTCCTCTTGATTGCTAGCTCGAGCTCGGTTTTTCTTTCCGGTTCTTTGTTTGTCCTTCCTGTGGGGTTGCTGTTGTCTTCATTTTGCTTGTTTATTGTTCCTCTTCTGTTTTCTCCTTCGTGGCTGCCCTTCTTCTTCGCTCCTCGTCAGGCACTGCCTCATCATTCTGCTCCCTCGCTCTCTTTCCCATCACTTACGCCTTGAGCCGCACGCCTCCTCGTTTTCTTCACTTTGGTGCTCTCAGTCTCTCCACGTGCCTTCACATCGGCGGCCCCGCCTATTCTCGCTCTGGTGCTTTCATTGTGTGTGGTGTGTGTGGTGTGTGTGGTGTGGGGTGTGTTCTTAGGGTGACCCGTTATATGCACTGCGCCTCTGCGTTTGGTTGTTCTACAGGGCATTTCTTCTCCTTCTTCCTCGTGCACTTCTCCATCTCTCTCGCGCGTGCGCGCGCTCTCTCTCTACACGTCTTGACGGTGTGTGTCGCTGTAGTGTCACTGCGTTTCAAGCATTTCACAGTCAGGTGGTGTTCGCTTTGCTCTGGGAGTTCTCCTGTTCTACACAAGCACGCGCGTGTGTACCTGTACGTTTCACCCTGCCTCTCCCTCCCTCACTCCCTCC